>NW_010258600.1:26184-98504 GCF_000690775.1 Eurypyga helias
AGGATAAATCCATAAAGGAGAACTCCATCCTAGAAAAAAACCCCAACAACAACCTTATAAAAATAAGAAATATTTAGATAAAAATATCTTTCACCAAATCTAGCCTAATATTCAAATTACACCTTAAAAACATAACTGGATGTTTACAACAGGTCAAAGCCTCAAACTGTACTTCAGGCATTTGTATGGAGAGTTCCTTAAAGCTCACTGGAAAAAGCAGCACTTCAAGCAAAACAAAGACATGAAACTGAAGCTCTCAATCGTATTTACATCAAGAACGGGACACCAGGCCAACAGGAGAGCTCTCTGGGAAGGACATGTTTCCATAGAGCTACTAACTTCTCCAGGCAACACAATAAATCCTGTAACAGATCATAATTGGATTTCCATAGCGGAATCTTCACATTCTGATATTATTCTGATTCAATTTCTCAAGTTTCTGGGACATATTTCTCTGAGGGTCTCACAAAGACCATTTTTCTTAACTGCTGTGGGACTCCAGCAGACAGAAGAGTGCTGGGTAACAGATGGCATGCTTACTGCTTTGTAATATCAAAAGAGGGCTTGCGCTGGTTTTGTTTTCCAATTTGTTTAATTTTACAGATCTGTGGATATGCAAAATTAAATAAAACCATGTCTTCCCTCTGCCTAATATAATGCACAGTTATGACTTATGTTCTGAATAGCCCCCCAAAAAGTTAAAGGACTCTAGTACAGTAGTAACTGTTCAAACCCCTAAAAAATTACAGTCTTTGTTCCAAAATTTTGAACAGAAAGAAACAAATATGAGAAAAAGGAATTGCTGTTTTCTCACCTAGAAATTGCAAAAGATGCTTCTGGTTCAGCAAAAGATGAAACTGGGAGTGTTGACTGTGGGTCTGACAGCGAAGCGATCCTTTCCCCCTTCTTACAGCCACTTTATATAGACATAGCTGCAGAAAACAACTAAACAGAGAACCACTTGTACACGTCTGATTCTACATTTAAACTTCAGATGGTAAAAGAAATCCTGAAAATCAGCAAGCCTCACGCAGCCGCATCCCCACCACGCTATGGAGGTGGATGGGGCAGGCAGAGCTGCAGGGCTTTCAGGGATGCCCACGAGCTTCCCTGTCAGAGCCGGGGCTTGGTGAAATCCCAACGCTTCCCCTTCTGAAATCTGGCAAACAGAGGAGATGAGCAAGGCCTCAGAATTAGTCAGTCGTAACCAATATCCATCAATCCTCTGGCTGCTGACGCGCTCAACAGCAGGCACCGGCCTCGAGGTCTGCAGTATTGCCCTCGCTGTCCCGTGTTTTGCAACAGAGTAATCTGGTGGAGGAGGGTGGCGAGAAGCTTAAAATCTCTCTATTGAGATGCCATTTCCCAGTTAACCCATGGTTTTCTGGTGTGAGCTAAAGGGACATCTCCTTTTCTGAATCAGGGTCACCATGAGGCACTCGCTTCTCCCCCCAGATGAGAAGGGGCAGAGGGAGGCACAAAACAGATCAGCCATCTGAGTCTTACTGGATGTATCGTGATACTGCCCTCAGCTTGGTGTCAGAGTAACAGAGATGATCACTTTGCTTAATCAGATACCCCATCCTTCAGCACTTAGAGCAGTGAGGGCACCGCAGCCTTAGAGGCATTCCCGGAAAACACTGGCCTTGGCATCACAGCGTATAAATCAGAGCAAACCTTGCGGGTATGGGAATTCAGGACCCTGATACGACAGCGGGGTGAGCTGCCACTGCTCTGCAAGCACACAGCAGTGAACCTTGGCAGTGTCAGAGAGGCGTTCCACCAGCTTTCTAAACAGAGCAGCATCAGCTCAAATGAGTGCTTTTTTACCATTTTATATCATATGATGCAGATGAATGATATCAAAAATTGAAGATGCTAGATTATATATATCTGTGTATGTATGTGTGTGTATATATATATATAAATATCACACTTCAGCTCTCTCCCAAATGTTGTGAGAACTGAAATAATTACGCTGTTCACAACTTTAATTAAAAGACACTGGTTTTGCTACTTTTCAGGAGCCTTTTCTTTTTTAAATGTTGAGGGAAAAGTATAGCATCTGATGTAATGAACTCCTGTGACTTAGGCAGTTCTGGAAATTTCAAAAAATCTATTTGAATTTGCCATTTATGTTTTCTGTAAGTTTCTTCAAATCATGGGCAAACTTGTAGTGAAAATCTGGACCATGTATTGCAAGGTAGTGTTTACCAAAACCTCTGTTGCCATGGTAGTAAATCACACTTCTTGTTCAGAACTACAAGGAATGTTTCTCTTTTTATACCCAGCCTGTTGATTTTTTTTCCTGCAAAACTCAGCCCCTCAACTTTTAAACTTCTCTCAAAGATACACTGTGATACCACAAGTCACCCAGAAGTCTATTTGGATTTAGGAAATGAATTTTGCCTGGACTGTCCTCAAATCCAGGCAATCCACATTAGGCTTATGGGGTATCTGCTCTGTGGAAAGCACAGAATTGTATTTACCACACAGGTTATTTTTCTTGCAAAGCAAGTTGAAGGAAACAGAAACAAACAGAAATTGTTCAAAATGTCTTTATAGCTACAGTCCCTCAAAAAGTTATTCCAACAATGATAAACAAGACTTATAATAACTATGTTCATGGGGGAACCGCTTTCCTGATTATCAGATTCTTTACGTATCAGTGACATCAAGAGTCATTTTACGTTAGCGTACAGATGTACATATGTGCAAAGGAAATGGCAAATTTCGAATCAGGATTCACCTGCTGCCAGACTCAGTGTGAGAATGTACCAGTGACTGTCAACAAAGCGTCAAATGAAATTATGCGATGTGCAAAGTAAATGTAGGGAACGATCATTTGGGAGACATTACTAATCATGTTAAATACACATAGCAACACTAAAAGCCTGAATTTCAAAGGCCTGGAGGTGCCTAATGAGATTTTTAAAAACGCCTTTTTAGCACTACTGAAACACGGTGGGAAGGGCCGCTCTGCACCTACCTTTGACATGATCGTTTCATGTTCCTATCTCCAAATCTAAAAATACCCTTCTGAAGCTGCAGAATGAACCAAGGCGACTCCAAGGAGCAATGCCATCTCTGCATATTCGAGATTAAAGCAGCGTTTGCAGATCTCCTTTGACTTCAGCTGCTTCAGACCAAGAGGCAGAACTGGAATTTCT
This sequence comes from Eurypyga helias, assembly GCF_000690775.1. Lineage (NCBI taxonomy): Eukaryota > Metazoa > Chordata > Aves > Eurypygiformes > Eurypygidae > Eurypyga > Eurypyga helias. Next base: position 29,355 of record NW_010258600.1, read on the forward strand.
ATGAAACCTCTTGCACCCTTGCTTTGCGCTGGCTCCTGGCACAGACCGTTTCTGGGTTGAGACCCATGCCTTCAGGATTCATGCCACATCATTTGTTTATTACCTTCTTTCTCTCCCATTTAGAATAGGAGCAGTGAAATAACTTCAACAACATGTATGTGGGCATGTGCATTACACACACAGAGTTTTCTGCTCCAGGCAGCCATCAGTGGTCAGCAAGCAGTTTGGCTCAGAGGTGGTCACTTATACATATCCCAGGCCCCAAGCCAGGCTGTTTCTAGGGCTCAGGTATTCTCCCAGTGTCTCTAAGGAAAGCGTTCTGTGATCTTTCAGCTTGATCTGAAATGAGGGGACTGTCTGCAGCCAGGCAGAGTGGCTCAAAACATGGGTCAAACAGCACGGAGAGACATCAAGGACTCTTGGGATGGTTGTGGAGCACTACACAGAGTCAAGTCATTAAAAAAAAATGGAAGGGAAAAAATCCTGGATTTTATTTTATGTTGAAACAAGCCAAGTCTTACTGAGCAAATTCACAAATATTAACAGATAAGTGTGGAGGACTGGGGCTTGGGACCAACCCAGGGAGCTGAGCTTTTGACAGCACAGATATACTTGCAATTTCAAACAACTCTATTTTTTTCCTTTTAAATTTGCTGTTTCTCTCTTGCTTCATAACAGAGATATATCCTCCTAAAGATGAAGGGTAAACACTGCATTTGAAAAATGCAATAAAGAATCCATTTGCCATTTCTTCCCCCCACAACTAGCAAACTATTTGCATAGCGATGCCCAGGCTGTCTTTTTCCTCCCCACAGGCAGGCTCTGATGCTTCAGAAACACAAAGAGCAGAATACAAATCAGTTCCTACTTCCATGACATCCCATGATTTCAGCTGAGAGCAATTTACTTAAGATGTATTTCTTCAGCTGGGAATACACAGCACCAGTTCTCCATATTGTCCTGGACATTTCACCCACTAAACCATTAGTTTCCTCTGAGGACAGAAGTAAATAGCACAATTTGTTCTCACAGAAGACTAGCTGTTTCTGAAATGTGAAGAAGCTCATGGCAAATGGGCAGAATGTTAGGAATAAATAAGAAAAATGGGGCAGCAGAAATAAATCTTCTACGTTGACTTCTCTCATTCATTTAAATGGCAAACAGTCTTTGCTGTTGCTTGCACGAATCGAGACAGAGCCAAGTTTGCAAGTTCCAGAGAAAATATCTTTAACTCACCAGCAATTTTCTACACAGATTTGAAATACAAACTTTAAAGGCGAATGTGAAGACACAGACTTACAAAACCAGCTAGCAATTTAAGAAAATTATGTCAGCAAGGGGAGAAAAGATGTATGCTATAGCCATTTAAACAATAAATGGCTTCAAACAAGTAAGTAAACCAATGAAAACACTCAATATTATCCTATTTTTCAGAGAGCTACTCCTACACCAAGGCAAGAATTAAATAGTTCATATTGCACCTGATCTTACAAAAAAGTTGAATCTTAGTCCCATTTCATAAGTCTCTGAAACTGCATCTGCCAAAAGATTCCACTTTTCCAGGTACTATTTTATGCTCTTCCCTTGCCTATAGCAGAGTTTTCCCCCTGCAGATTAATATAAGTCTCTTCAGATGCTCAAGAGACTTAGATGAAAATGATGTCAACTCTCTTGGATGCTTCTCACATTATCAGGAAGACTCAGTGCAAGTGCAGGTGACAAACCTGCCCCAGACAGATTTCACTGGGAATTTTCTATGCAAAAGCAGAAGCAAGAGATCTCACCTCTGAATTCTTCCTGAATTTTCAGATGTCACAGTGATCTAGACAGTTTTTCCTAGAAGACTTTCAAATGATCACACTTGCTGGGGCAACACAAAGAGGGGTTATCATCAAAGCTGCACAATCAGAGAAGAAAAGGAAGTATTAGGCCAAAAAAACCTTCAGTTGGAAACAGTGATTCTCTAGTAGTTCTGAATTTTAACTGATGCCCAGTAGAAGATGTCTCAGGTCACTTAGGATCACAAGTGTATCGAAGAAGTTAAAACCCAATCTTCTGACCCAAATAAAAATCTCTGGAGTGCTTCCATGTGCTGCTCCTTCCTGTCATTCCCCTACCATCCTCCTGACCCCTCACCCCCTGTGAGCAGCACATGCACTGGGAACTGCCACATACATCTGTGGTGTCCAAAGAGAGTATCGCCAAAGAAGGGTCTTTTAATTCAGGTTTTTCCTATCCTTTTGGGCCAGAGAGGAATTAAAAGAAACTTTCATAACCAAACATGTCCAAGGGAGGTGGTCCCTCAGAAACATTTTATTTCAGTAACAGAAGTCCATGAGTCCGTTGAATAATTTCTAATTTGTTCTCCTCAATATACTCTGTGATTTCACTTCCCAAACAGCATTTTCATTCCCAACCTGACAAACTGATTGATCATTCTTGTTATCTGTCTCAGAGCCTCTTCACAGAATTCTGAAGAGATGTTATAGGGTGAAATAAATTCAGAAGATAAGTGGTTCAAACTAGAAACCTTCAGATTTAAGACCAAATTACAGTACTTCACCTTTTTCTCTAACTTTAAACCAGCAGAGATGTGAGCATTACACAGGTGCTAAAGTGCCATGACTTGTGTGTTGCAGAGCAGAGCAATACACAGGCTGCATTAAAATAACCAATTTAAACTTTCAAAACATGTTAAATGCCTTAGAAACCATGCTCCTTCCTTTTATATTCAAGCAGAGTTAAATTTAGATTCCTTTAGCACAAGATGGCAAAACATGTGACTGTAAATACGGTTATGTGCTGGTGAAGGTGAGTCCATACCCACCTATGAATTGGAAGCTGACATCTCTGGGACAGGTTGCCCAGAGAAGCTGTGGATGCCCCATCCCTGGGAGTGCCCAAGGCCAGGCTGGATGAGGCTTGGAGCAACCTGGTCTAGTGGAAGGTGTCCTTGCCCATGGCAGGGGGGTTGGAACTAGATGATCTTTATGGTCCCTTCCAATCCAAACCATTCTGTGAGTCTATGATTTCATATGCATGAAGGGATTAGTGGAAAGCATGAGTTACGAGCTGCTGCTGTTTAGGATTCTCTCTGAACATGGACTCATTTAGGAATTTAGTCCATAAGCTTTAAGAATTATTCAATTAATTTTTCTATTCAAGTGTACCCCCGGCACAAGCTCCATCAAACCTTCTGTCTGTAATAATGTCACCAGCCAGCCACCAGAAAATGCACCCAAGTCTCTGCACATAGAGCAGAGCTATTTTTGTGACAGTGATTGTCAAGGGAAAAGAAATGCCATGTCACAACTGTAGCTTTCCAAAGAGCATTGAAACACAGCCTTGTCATTAACAGACCTACAGGATCCTGTGGAAGGAAAATTAAAGATTTTCCTACCTTTGCATATGAAGGAGTTGCCATTCCAGGTTTTTTTAGCCAATAACATATCACTGAACACAGGATGCACAGTGCCAGCCCTTGTACCAACACACAGGATAGCTATCCATCAGGCCTGAAAGTGAAGCATAACACCCAATTTAGCAACAGGCTGTCCCCCTACAGACACAGATCCGGACAACAGCATCACAAGGAAGACCTCGGACAAGATGGAGGAAGAATGATAGAGATAATTTAGGTTTTAAACTGGAATAAACACAGTTTTCAAGAAGCTGTATGTAGAGCAATGCAGTATTAAAATCAGCCTACAAAAATGTTCTACGTACCTAGTGAAAAGAAAGCAGAAGTAGCTCTTCGCCTGGTGCAGCAGTGAGTTTGGTGGTGGTGGGTCACGGTGCTCGTGTAGAGCCTGTGGGTTCCGATTCAGTAAGGATCTGGAAATCTATCCATCAAAATGGCTTTAGAAATCTTTACCAGACAACACATTAGATATTCCCACACATTTACCAGGAAATGTTGTTCTCAAGCTCATCCTTGGGGCTGAACAGGTAACCCTTCTCCCTCCTCTGACACCAGAGATGCCACAGAATATTGTTATTTGTTATTTATTTGTTATTCTCACAGAGGTGTGTTAGTACCAAAGTGTTAACAGAACCATAATTATAAAAGAAGCTGTTAAAATACCTTTGGCCAGCAAAACAGGCAGGCAGGCTGCTCAAACACAGAGAACCCCTTCAAACAAGAGTGTTTACTAAACAAAAAAGCAGTGAAGAGAGGATGCATCAGACAAACACAACTTGAACTAAGCTTCACAATAAATTTTTTTCTCCATATTCATAAAAATTCTGTTCACACAGACTATTGGTAGTGTTTTACATTAGCTTACAGCACTTAGATCTAACAAACTTGGCAAGCTCAAAAATGAGTGTGTGTAAACTATAATCTCCTTTCTAGACAGACGTTTTTATTAGGATACTGCGGTTTCCAAAGCAGATACCGTGTAGCTGAACAGGAATAGATTTTACCCAGGGCTTTCATTATTTTATTTTACCCAGGAATGCATGCTGCAAATAGTTTAATATAAATGTCAGCTAGGGAGAGGATTTCACCTTAGCAATATTGGAAGGTTAGGACAATATGTCAACGGAGATACGTTGTTAATGCTGGTACAATGGCTACATAAACAAACACCCGCAACAGAGCGTCATGAAAAGCAACTTTTATAAATTGAAAACTCAGTTAGGAGGTGTTTATAAAATGCATTAGATTTCTCTAGGAGTTATTCAGCAAAGGGAAGGAACCTGTTTTTGGAGTGGAAAGACCATTCAATTATTGAAAACAGCTATTTTGAAACTGCAGCCAACACCCCGACTCTGTGCAAGTCTCCACTATAGTGGATTTCTGTCTTGATCATTAATTTTCATGCCTGAAAGTAGTCTTGCATATTTTATTCTCATTTAGAATACCTGAGAACAATAAACACCAAAAAAAAAAAAGGAATGGATGCCTTGTAAGTTCACCCAAAGTGATTAATACCTCTTAACTTCAGTGCAACAATAGGAAACGACTGACCTACACCACTGAAAGAAATGATGAACAGACATGTAAATCTTCCTTAATTACCCCTCTTTCAATATGGAAAAAATGGGTGGTAACTTGGAGAAGAAGCAATCAGCCAGTCAAATCACAGAGTAGTGGAAAGGTCAGATTCTTAGAGCTTAAACATCATGAATTACAAGAATTATAAAGCATTAAAATTCCAAACAACATCTTTTTGACAGAGGTTTTAATGAGAATGGAAAAAGAGAAAGCAATCCGTCCTCACGACAAAAATTGTAATGAGAATATTCTCCTCCTCTTTCAAATCTCTTCAATGAGGTAAAATATGCTTCAGTGCCAGGACCATGAAGGATTTGATTCATGTTTGAGCATTACACGTTGCAAGAATTCCACATGATCAATTGATTTGCCTGTCATCCCTCCATTGTGAAAACAAGCGTGCTGAATCATCTGGCATGGCTTCCAGCTGCCCTCTGCCATGACTCCTGCATCCCGCTTGGATTGTAAAACGCACAACCCAACTCTCTGGTGGGCAAGGAGTAATTAGGAAAGAAGCATGAACAAGTACAAATAAAAGCTAAGCAAGCCTATCTAAATGATGAGATTTTTAAATCCCTCTCTAAAAGCATGCCCATTAGCAACACTCAGGAAAACAAGGCTTTATTTTTCCTTTGTAACACTCCAAAACCCAGACTGCCCTTGGACAAAGATCCCTGGAGCTGAGTCCCAGCCCTCCCCGCACAGGCACTGCAGAGCCATGGAGGGGCTGTGCTGGCAGAGCGGCTCCGTCCTGTCGCCAAACGGATGTTCAGCACCACTCCCCCCCCTTGAGAACCTAAGGGACTTCTGCAGCCTCCTTTCCCAGCTTTCAGTGAGCTCCACTAAGGACTTCCCGAGTCCCAGATGGCATTTCTGTACTTAACAACCCTTGTTAGAAATGTGTCTAATGATTTTAATTCCATGTGAAAAGCAGCATTTTTAAAGCTTCCCAGTGTTTCCTTACTAACGTATCTCAAAGATGCCCAGGAGAACAGTGGCTCCTGAGATTGAAAGTGTCTTATTCTGCTCTTGAACTCCCCACTGCACATGTCATCAAGGATTTAAAAGTAAGTTTGGTATTCCAGAAACTAGAAAATAGATGTTTTTATGGTTTGGGGTTTTTTGTTGGTTTTTTTTTTATTTTGGTTGGTTGGTTGGGGTTTTTTATTATGTCACCAACCATTACCAGTTTTTGCTAAGTGGCAAACAAATAACATGCCTTACTGCAAGGTGATTACATCTGAAGCTATCTTTAAAGGACCCTCATACTGATACCATCATTACCACTACAAGTGGGTATAACAAGTCCTCCTTTCTATGTTTAAAAAATAACCACAGTATCATGGTGTTTTACAATCGCAGATCCTCTTTTTCTTGCTCTCTTTCTACATCGAGCCCCATAGGATGCAATCATTTCTATGCAAATGCTGTGTAATAGAAATATAACTTCTCATAACCTGCCTTTCCTTGGAGAGAACAATCTGCTGTTTGGATACGTACAAAATAAAACCACTGTGGTTTCCAAGCAAAGCACTAAGAAGCAAAATTTTATTATATTAATGGCCTTCTACATTCTTTATATATCGATGCAGCGCTTCTGACTTGTGCACACTTTATTCTTTTTGGAGGAGCAATTATAATCCCATTTACACAGCACCTGACTTCAGCCAGATTCAATAATCTGAGGTAAGTGGTACAAATACCACACAGATCTGATCAGCTATGCAATCCCCTGTATTATTATTTCATAAATCACTCAGAAAACATTGTTTAAGGGACGATGATAGCTAGGAGGGAGACCGTTGGTAGGAACAGTTAATTGCAAAGTGCTTCATATTCTCTGATCTCAATGAGGAATGCGAAGGTTGAAGTGCTCAGTGACCATTTTGGGCTAAACCACGAGAAAATAGCCTGTTCACAATAAGGTATGCAAGAGGCCACTTTGCACATGGACTTCTTGTCCCCTCCTGCTCAGAAAAAATGGCAGGTATGGATAATAATGGACAGGAATTATTAGCAGACAGCTCTTCTGTCATCTCCATCAATCTGCAAAATTACAAATCTGTAATCTCTTGAGTAGGTACAGTCTTGCTGACAAGGCAAATAACCCACTCCCTCTGGAATACAGGACCCACAACATCAAGGTTTGGGCTAAAAGGGCCAGATTTGTCCTTTTCTATCTGGGGTCCACAATGCCATGCTTGGGGTCTCACTGTGGGAAGGAAGAAGAGGCTCTGCCCAGCAGGTACACAAAGCCCTCAACACTCCACCTGAACGCGCGAACTGTGCTGTATCAATTTCAGTCCAGCCACCAAAAATCTCTTTGCCTTTCTAAAAAATTAATTCTTCCAGGGAAAATTATTAACAAGCAGGAAATTTATTTCTGGGAATCTTTGAATTAATACATGGGGTCCTCAGTGCTGCTCTCAGCAGCAGTGCTGATGGCCTCCAGAGTGTAGGACTTTAAACGTGAATTGTACTAGGCAGCATTTTCATATTTGAGCCCCATTACCTAAAGCAAATAAATAAACAAACATGAACACTTTGTATGTATAACAGGAAGAACAAAAGCATCAACGGATATTTCCTGTGAGCCTGCATTTGCTTTTGCACATCTTACAGACACATGCTGGATTTGATCCCTCCTGATCCTAAAAGGTCATGCTATAAAGAAAGCAGGCCCCTAACAGCTTCTTCTCTCTAAAGACTATCAGCATCTGTAACCCACCAAAGTGCCTCCTGATTGCCTCTTGTGCCTGCCCAAGGATGTGGGCATTAGTCCTTTCAAACAGGCGTGGAGCAGGTTCTCAGGCATGTTTGTGGAGCAGGTATTTGGGTAAATTTGCAGTCACTTGGAGCCACCAAAAACTGCCTTACTGCATATACTTTTACTGCTTGGGAGAAAATGCCTGAAGAAAGGATTTTTTGATGTAAGAAGCCATGGCTCCAAGGTAGGCTTTGAGTGGAGAAGGTGCTGAAGTGCACAGCAGTGAAAGTACCTATGCCTAGCAAAGGTTAATCTAGAGAAGAATTTATGCTGTGAAACCTTAGTTACACAATTGCCAGCTCACTTCCTGACATGGAAAATGGTTTCGAACACAGACAGAATATCTGATTTCCTTTATGGTAGCTTTCTGGCTAGGATTTGCAGCTGTTGCTAGACACACGCCTTCAAAACAAGAGATCCAATTCTTTTTCATACCAAACAGATACAGGCAGGACCATTTGCGCTCACATGGATATCTTACACAAACAGCCACGTTTCCATTCTTACCTCCAGAACTGGAAGTTCAGCCTCATGAACATTCATCTCCTTATCTCAGTGGACTTAACCACTTCTGATCACCAGCATCTCTCATACCTCAGTTCTTTGCCTGAAAATAAAATGAAAATAATAGTTAGTTGTGCTGTCCTGCTTCACATGACTGTTTGGAGAAAAAGAGCAGGAGAAGGTATGGAAACTTGCAGACCAGTAGATATAAGGGCTATATAGGAATAAATATAGCTAAAACCCAAGCACTAGCTACAGAGACTATGGTGGATTCTGAGCACGAAGATGTTCTAAATGTAAAAGGAAGACATCGTGAATTGTTATCTCAGAAATAAAAGACTTAAATCTCTTAAGAAAATGGATGCAATTGGGAAAAAATAAAGTCTGAAATATAAAATTCCCTTCAAACGAGAACTGCCTGAAGGTAGCTGTAAAGAAATTCTTATTTTCTATAGTTCAATGTGGAAACTGATAACTGCACACAAATTAATAATTTTTTAAAATGGCTCATAAAATAAGTCATAAAGATATAAAAAAAAGTTCATATTAAATTTAGCAGATTTTTTCCTTTCTTTTCATCAAAGCCCTTGGGTGTAATTCACCCCAACTCGTTCATCCCTGTAACCTTATCCATGGAGAGGTAAATGAAACCAAATGCATTGTTTCTGGCTGATGAAGCACTTTAGGGTCCCTCAACAGGTTCATCTTTCCATTAATAACACAGTCCTGCCTACACCAGAAGATAATATTTTCAAAAGTGAAAACAAAGAAGAAAAAAAACATCAATGCATAAGCGACATTCTTTGAGGAAGTAAACAGAAAAAAACCTTTCCGCTAATCATACAGAAATAAAGCAAAGCAACGTGAGAGTCAGCAGTTTGGAGCGAAATCTCCACCCCTCCGTGGTTTCTGGTGTCTGCAGGTGCCTATAGGTTTTTACGCTTTCTCTCTTCACTGTTTTGGGTTCAGGTTTTTTTCCGTTTTGATGTGGTTTTATGTCTAAATAAGACTTATGGCAGGTTTACATGCTAAATCAGCATATTCTTCCATGAACCTGAATGAAGAGCTGGGATCACTGCTGGGTGCTGTGGGTGCTGCAGTTGGGTGCAGTCCCTTATTCAAACTGGGAAGAATAAAGCCCCAATCCATTTGTGTTTGAAATGGCTGGAAGTGTACTTTTGTAACCTTGTGGGAATTTAAAAACATTAGCCTAATTAAAATTGTTGTTGTATTTGTTTTGTCAGGCTCTCCCTTTTATCTGCATGATAATGATTTTGCCTCATCAGTTCGAGAAGTGTCTGTGGGTGGAAACAGTGAGTGATAGATTCATATAATGAGGCTCTAAATGACTACAAAAGACTTTACATCGTTGTGAATCATCCATCTACAGCACTGCATTATTCAGAAATTAATGCAACCCTATAAATGAATAATGATTTAAATGTACTTTTAAAAATTGTTAAAGCTCCAGCATTTTTTTCCTTCTCCACATAATTAGAAAATTGATTATGACTATGCCTAGACCTATGTTCTTAATTTAACTTATGTAATGGTAATGTAGAAAAAAATCTTGTGACAACAATGAAAATGAAAGGATTTTCAGGGGACTAGCAATGGGTTTATAACCTTCAGAATTCCCTAGCCAAATTCAGTCGACTTCAGAGGGAATTAACACAAAAAAATTCTCCTGAAAGGCTGCAGGGTCTAGAGACGATTCAATTATTGCTGAAGTTGAAGAAGTTGATGAAAAAGATTGATTAGAATATATGTCATAAAACCAAGAATATGACCATAGAAAGCATTTTGCTTGTTATTTGTTTTCTCATATTACTCTCTTAAAAAAAATGGGGCAGAATTATAAAGCAAGGAGCCATATGAGCAGCTGAATTAATGCAAACCAATTTCCCAAGCATTTGTCTGAGGATGATCTTCTATGTAGATTACCTGGTGAACAAAACAGGATGAACACAACCACAGCCTCCCTTCACAGTGGGATCCCTAAAAGGATTTATTTCACTCTTTTATCTGGATTTTATTTTTAGAAAATACTGACAGGTCTCTCTCTTTGAGATAAGACTGATAAACAGATGCACAGTGTTGAAGACAGGGAGGTATCATACAAATAGAGACAAAAAACCACTAATATAAGTGTTCAGAAGCCAGGATAAAACCAGGTATGATGTTACAACATTGGTTTCGGCACTTCTGAGACTCAGATACAGAGGCTGCCCCTCCAGCCACGTCATTACTTAGTGTATGCTAGGATACTGTAACACAGATTGTGCTCCCAGTTTTAGCCCTGTAAAGCTAAAAGTAGTATTCTGGCATTTTTAGGAGGATGAAGGATGTGATTAAGATCAGACCTGGGTCTATGCATTTCACTGAACAACATATAAACTGTTTCTGTAGGCACATGTATCAAACCAGATATTTAGTAAATTATTAAATACTTTCCTGCTCAAGCCATAATAATAATTTTTCAGAAGCAGACCAAAGATGAAAATTTTTTTCTTTTCACACTAAAACAAGTGAAATGGAGTAACTCTCTTCACCAAAAGTCTGTTGAACAAGGTACCTTTCTTGCACAGTAATAAAGTAGGGCATCTATTTAGTTTCATTGAAAGTAGATTCTTAAAAGAAACTTCAGACACAGAAGTTGGTTTCAATAAAGTCATCTTCCACTAGGGTTGCTTTATATTCTGCAAGTCCCTACTAAATTACTGTAAATTATTGATGCTATAAAGGACATGAACTTTACTAAGGCTACAGTCACAGATGTCCCCCTTTACTAAAACCTTGTAAAAATTGCTACCACTCAAGCAGCAGAATTGAGTTTGTATCAAAGACGCAGTGAAATATTGCCACCCACCTATCAAACCACTGCTCCTTCCAATTACTTCGAGTTTGATAAACCTACCAGGATGTACTTTCGTTATTACCTAATTCTGCTGATAAATTGTGAGCTCAACATTTTTATCCACAAATGATTTACTAGGCTGAAAACAATATTGCTTGTCTTAATTCATCTTAGCCAGTGAGGCTTTATTAAAGGATTGGATGAACACTGTGTTGTTATCTGATTCTTGCTATGGGACCACCCTGCCTGCAATGAAAATCCTTTTGGGGGTAATGCAAAGTGATCTGCCTTACACCCATACGAACTGCTCTTTCAGTTACGGAGAGATGTGATCCTGCTCTAGACCATATTTAATGCTACAAGTCAGATTTTGACAATATTCAGACACACTAATAACAACCAAAACCACCTCCTTTCCTGTTAGCTGCCAAGCAATATTTCTATGTCTGCAATTTGATTACTTGCTCCGAGTCAAACAAAATTTCTCAAGCTTCATGTCCAGGATTATACATTTTTCATAGATGGTGAAAAAGAGAAGCTAAAGTTTTCAATTTTTATAGATTTAAAGGGAGATAGCTCTTTGAATCAGTTAAGATTTTTTCCCCCTTGACGAAGGAAAATTTTTTATCTCAATGATAAATATCAGCCAACTCTTGAAAAACAAGTTTCTCATCTTAGTATTGGATAGGAACTTCAGTACCTCCTCTCCCAGCTGGCTAAAAAGTTAAGCCAATAACCTCAAAACCAAGATTGTTGCACTTTTCTAACTTATTTAATATTTTTTTGACTCCCCTCCTTTCCCAAGTTTCTTTGTCTATTTTTATTTATCAGCAGAGTTTCTGACTTTAGCATGCTCTTGAGCAAACTCATTAATTAAGAAAAAAGCATGTTTCAGCTATTGTCTAGAAATTGTTTTGGGATTTATTCCAAACCTCAAATGTAGAACTATTCTTTTGTAATTCGCTATCAAGGAGTTGAGTAAAAAGCATCCTAAACCACCTCACATCTCACAAGCATATGTCTTTTCTGCTTTAAACAAACTCAGTACATGGATTAAACTACGGAATGTTCCACTTTATACAATTAACTTTGATAATGTGGATGGAAAGCATACAAATCTGGCTCTCCTATATTTTCAGGACAGCTGGGAATGCAGCTATTACTTGTATAAGCTTGCACAGGAAAAGACACGATCAAGAAGCAACCAATCCAACTCAGTTTTCCCTGGACGCAGACACAAACGGAATGTAACTACATCCTCACATTCATCATTAAGAGATACCAACCTTAAAATAACTTTGTATTACCTGTTTTTAAGAATTCCAAGTTCTTGAGAGCTGATCTCAAAAGGTCTAAGAAATGCTTTATCAGAAACTTGTAACATTAAACATAGGTTGCCATGATTCATAAATTATTCTCTTTTTAATGTGTAAGACTGACAAATGTGCCAACTTTTCCATTTAATTAGGGAAATTCTCTGTAAGAGATGCATTTTAGTCAAGTTTTGTTCTCCTAGTTTCACCTTCGGTTTCATCCTTCCCATCAACCAAAGAAATATACTCACCTTGTCTTAGAAATTCTCTCATGTTTCATTTAAATATTTACATTTATCATGAAAGAATCCTTCAAAGCCTCCTCTGTCTGATAGGGAGACCCAGCGTTTCCCAAACCAGGGGAGTTGAAGGATATAGATTCATTATAATGCAACTACCTTTCACAACCACTTCACCTTCCACCTCCAGCCCATGAATTCTGCCACTACATTTCATTCACAGAAATCTGCATCATGGAAAGGCCAAAAGAGGGGCTGAGAATTAATCAGGGAGGAATAAATAAATTAATTATGCTGAATGTTTAAAGTAAAACATTCCAGATAGAGTCTGTGATTACTGCAGAAAAGCTGAAGAGAAACAGAAATAGAATTTTAGTTGTTAAACTTCTATTACTCTTCCTCTGCGTTTTTCTTCAAAACCCTGAAACATAGAAGTCAGTGGATTCTTACGTAATGGCTTGCAAGCTACAGTCTTAACTATGGATTTACCACTATATTATTCATAATATAGTAGCCTGGGGGGAATATATCAAGTTGATTAAAATTACCCATTTGTATTGAAGTCTTCTGTAATGAATTTACCTCTAGTTGAACAAAAAGCACATTAAAGCAATCTAAACTTTTCCTGTAGTGAAGAATCAGAAGCAGCAAAATGGACAAATGGATTTGAACTTAACAGGCGTTGTCCGTTCTAATCTCAGCTCTGATTGCAAAATTACTGTTTCCAAAATTATATCAGATGTACAGAGTTTGAATGCATGTACTGCTGCATCTGCAAAGCAGCAGCAATATCCATGCCACCCATGATAAAGTAGATTATTCTAATATGATTAATTTTATAGTTCTGATTACACTTGGAGAGTATCTTTTAGTGAGTTATGGAATATGCAGGGACTGGGATCCTTAGAGAAGAGTTGCTTAAGACCAGTTTTAGAATGCCAAAAAAAAAAAATAATCAGAAATAAACCACAACTTTTTTAACCCAGGATTTGTAGAGAGGCTGTAATGAATGCTATTCCTTTCAACTGGGAGAAATTAGGTAGATTAACTTCATTCCCAAATACTGGACCTTCCCCTGACTTCCCTATTTCTTGGTTTTCATAAATCATAATGCTTTGAAAATTTTTGAACTACTATAGCTTGAGTTTTCTCAAATGTAGGGAGCAGTAAGTGACATGACATCTAAAATATGATTTACTGTGTTGCTGAACTGCATACTCATTACTTTAGATACCATTTTCTTACTGAATAGATGGTCCACATGAGAAATTAATCAAAATCAGACCTTCCCAAAAATCCTTCCATTGAAGAAATTAACATAGTTACTTAAAAGAAAGAATTACCAAACTGGAGATCAAGATGTCATGCCCCCAAACACCCAGGCAGTGATAAGTACGCACGGACCAGATAATGAGTGAAGTCGAGAGAGTGTGACCACCCAGTGAAAGTATTTTCAAAGTTTCTGGGGGACTGGATTCAGCCTCCTTCCCTTGATGAACAAAACATGTGTAAGTATTCTGATAATGGCTTTGGGAGTTCATGGGCCAACTTGAACCAAATCTGACAGCTGGATAAGATCCAGTAACTATCTTTCTATAAATTTTGCGTTGTAGGTAGATCAGAGAAAGAAAGAGAGTGCCTGTTCACGAGCAATGAGACCTCAAATCTTGCTCTTACATTTAAGCACAATGATTTTCCAAAGTTTTATAAAAGCACAGGTTTGTAAAAATAGAAGTGTGGTTTTCTACCCCAAATACTTGATCTGAATCCCAACAATTTTCTTTGCCTTAGTCATAAGTATTTTCTTCTTAATACTGTTATCTTTTTGGTAGTTTTCAAGATTGCTCTGTGAGACATCCCTGGATTGTGTCTTGTTATTCTGAGAGTCCTGTAAATTACATTGAAGGCCATACTCTTTATTTTCCTTCTCTGGTCTTATTAATTTATTTCATGGTATCATGGTTTATCAAGCTTATGACTCTGACTCTGCATGCTTTTTCCCAACAAAATGAAACAAAGATGCAAAGAAAAATCTAAATTGTTCCAATTTTGTAAAACTAGAGGGTTAGGTAAAAGAGACACCAGCTTTTGAACAACTTTGTCCTAATAACTATTGATCCTACTGGGGAATTTCTGAAGCAACCAGCATGTCACTGCCAAAATATTCAGCAGAAAGGGATTATATGTATATGAAGAGATAACACAATCTTCATATAAATCAGTTAAATAGTCAATCAACCAAGAAACACAAATCCATAGAAATCCTGGCTTCATCAGCTTCACTGCTCCCAGAACTACTTGGATTTTTTAATGGTGCTTTAATCCTGTTACATTTCAGAGGCAAAGCAGTTATGAGATTGACCTAGAATCTATTCCTTCTTATACATCATTAAACAACTCTAGTGTGAATTAATTACATCTGATCAACCCACTGAAGGCAATGAGGCCATGAAAGGTGCAAGTTAGGGGCTGCAAAACATTTATTACTGATGACAGGGCACCAGAAAGCAAACTCTTTGACTTTCAGATCCAAGTGTGAGCTGAAGATCTAAGCTTGAGTCAGTAGGGCTGCTTTTAGTGAAATAACTCTTTCATTCTATCGAGTGGTTGCATTTGAAGTGGAAAAAATGGAATACAGAATGCTGTGACATTATTTTCATTTTCACAGAGCCATTTTTGAGCATGATACTACAATTTCACCTCGATGCTTCAGGCCTCACCACTGACCTCAATTCCTGTAGGACTACATTCAGCATACAAAAGACCATATTAGGGGGGATCTCAGGAGCCCCCAGTCCTGGATAAAGATTCAGGAATCCACTCACAAACAGCAGAGGTCACAGTGACTTTTGCTAATCCAAGCCTTTCAGCTCTGTGCAGGCTGTCACCACATCCCCATCAGGAACATCCTGGCTCCCAGCCTCAGTACCAAAACCTCACGGATAACCACTGCAAGTCCTGCAAACTCTCCTTGCTTCTACAAGCACTCCATCTGCAACCCCACGTTGTCTTTGCAGTTACCGAGTATAAGGGCCTCCAGAAGCTTGCCAAACATATCAATTAAAATGTTGAGACTTTACAATACCACAACCACTGGGAGACAGATCCAAAGCCTCTGTCTTTGGCCAATTAAAATTCATCTTCCTTCCAGTCTCTATTTGTGACCCGTTGGTTATTGTGCCAGCAGCAGCACCTTACATATTATTTTCACCCAACTCTTAACCACTTGAGATACTTGAAGGCAAAAGTTTTATCCCTTTTCTCCTTTCATTTTAGTAGGCTAAACAAACCATAAATTAGGTACTCTGTTCTCCTATCAGTCTAATAGTCTTTCTCTGTACACATTCCTATTTGAATTCACATTTATTAGCATAAATACACTGTATTTAGATGAAATATAACTAACGACCTGAACTATATTTTGCATTAATACTACAACTGTGTACCTGCACAAAGACTACATTATGCAGTCCTAAACCAGCACCATTTCAGTGCTCTAATATTAAGATCTAGCAATCCAATTCTCTTTCCTGTCTAGACTAGAATGTGGACAAGAAAAATTATGATAAAGCAATTTTGTTAGGGGTTCACTGACCTCTATTACATGGAGATATTTCAGTGTTGTTGATGCTGGCAGAGTTCACACAGAAATTTGTCTGACCAGCTCCCCAGCAGCTGTCCTCACCTACAGCTGAGCCAGCTTCAGCCACACGCTGCCCAAAGGCTGTTTGCTCTTCCACAAGGAATTCCAAAATTTGGGGTTCGCTCATTTCTCAAATACAGCCACGCTTCAATAGAACAATATCCTGTCCAAAATGGAATGGTTTGTCTTTACTGAGTCACTACGGTACTGTAAGCGTTGTAATATGGGTTTCTGGCAGCACCAGACCTTCCATCTTTATCATCTCAGTTTATACAGAAAGGATACCCAAGCATTGGGTTGTTCTTTTGTAAAAGAGTATTTTGAAAAACCTTTTTAAATTTTTTTCAACAAGCTGTGTTACAGAATTAACAGATCCTTTCCCTTTCATTCCCCCATCTTTTATACTCTGTCATAAATGAAATTTAACAAGCAGAGGCAGTTAAACATATTTAGCACAAGTACCTAAAGTAGATCTTAATACTTCCAGTATTCCTAAAATATCTCTTTGAAAATATATGTAGCTAAAAGAAAGAAATTAGCGTGTGGTGCAGTTTTCTTTAGCATGACTCTCCAAGCAGGTATGCCTACAGATCATCTTTTCTACCATGGATTACAAAGAACTACTGAATTTCGATCAAGAGGGTACTTGACATCATGTCCCCTGGCACCGGCTGTGCACAACACTCCCCAGAACTCAGACCTCCTGACTCTTTGCATTCACTCTGCAGAACTGTAATGATTTTGGGAAGATTTATGTTATCTTCTCACACCTCGTGAATTCTTGTGGGCAGGATTAAATGTCGTACACTGTTCAGCACCAGCCATTCTGCTGGTGCTTCAAAAGGCTCTGCATCCCCACTGTGGCCTCTCCCATTTTACCACTCTGAATTGTAGAGGAGGGAAGTTTGCACAACTGGTGTAAGAGTACTGAGAAAGATACCTGAACCTCACATATTGTTTCACATATGTGAGTAGTCTCCCTGTGTTGTTGGGATAGGCGGAAGAGAAAGAGCTTTCTCTCTCTCACAAAATGTCAGAGGTTGGTATGGAGAGATACAGGAAAGAATAAATGGCAGTTTCTTTACAAATGTTAGAGTCACAGATAAGAAAATTGTCCTTCAAACCTTCCCTCATCAACAGGAGTGACAGGACACACACATTATTGCTAACTGCAATCCCAATCATTCAAAAACTTTTCGCCTCTTCATGTCAAACACTATGATGAATCTCACTGAAGTCAATGCTCCTCATCTTTTATAAAATTAAGCATAAAGCAAGCCTAGAGCTAACATAACCATCAGATTAACTTCTCCAGCTCCTCAACATATCCCAAAGTTTATGCCAAGAATTTTTAATCTACAATATAATCATTCTAGTACTTGACACTGACTGACACAAAATATTGAAAATAGGTTATATTGTGACACTGATTACAACTGTATGTGTTTTAAACTTGAACACCTAATACAAATGCAATTATAAACAAATGAGCATGTTTCCAGAGGTTTCACCTGTTATCACTTAATGGTTAAATGATGGCACACTCAAAACGTCATAAACTTCAGAACTGTACAAAATTAAAAATTGTAACTTAACTAGAACTAGATAAAATTAAGACTAAGTAAAACTGGTTAGAAAAAAAAAATCTGGTTAAAACCAAGTTACTTATGTTTTCATTACGGGATGGAACTAGAAATATTATCATGAATGAAAAAAGGACTGTAACTAATTCATTGTTACAGAATTGTAAATACCGAGCATTACTGCTTGTAGTAGAAACAGTTTACAGCCTTTGACTAAATCCGTCACACCACTGCATTCCCGTTAAGCTTGTTGAATGTCCTGGGTACCGAGGGGCAGGGATAAAGCCATTCAGCAGCTAGCCAATGTGCTGTCGTAAAATAAATGTGATGATGTCTACACCAGATTAAAAACCTGCAGGGGCAGGCAGTGAAGAAGAGCATGATAAAAAGGATGCACATAACCAAGTTACTTGATTTTCAGCCAGAATGAAGTTGGCAGTTATATCGGGAAGGAAATGGAAGGGACAGAGCACCAGCAGGAGCACGGCCACTCCTGTGGCGAGTCTGCCCATGGGTGATGTTAACAGCAAGGCAGGGGTGGAACTAAGATTAAACAGTCAAGATGTAGGTACCTGATCACAGCCAAGAGTCAAAAGCTATAGACAAAACATACCTGACAGATTTTACAGGACAGGCCAGTGCCTGGAAGACTCTCCACCCTGTCGATTTTCCAAACAGATGTCAATGTTAAAAATCTGAAAAAAAGATATCCATGTTAAATCTTCAGAAATATTACAACTGTAAATGACTATAGATCGTTTTAGTTCCCTTTCTCTGTAAACACTGACTTCTTGTGTTCTTGTAAATGCTGTTTAAATTATAATTACTATAATTAGATCCTGACTGCCCTGTGAAGTTACCTGCTTCCATTTCTAGATCAGAACTTTCGGAACAACAACAACAAAAAAAATGCAGTAAAAATACAGATGTTGCTGGATTCTGTTTAACTGGTTTTGAATGTGTGTTGGCACGGCGCAAGGTTCATTGACTATTCAGACTTTTTCCTGAAACAGAGAAAATTGGATTTTTTTTTTCCCCCCCCGTAGGCTAGAAGTTTTATTTATAGATTCTGGTTAAAATAAAAAATTTAACTGATGTTCAGTGGTTATTGTGTATGTGTTCACAGGGCCTGCTCTTACCAAAAAAAGCAGCATTAATTAGTTAATCTTGTATAAATGACCTACCAGTACCATTGCAGTTTTCTAAATAGGTGTTAATGGCAAGACATTTCAGTATTTTCTGGGGAAATCAATAGTTTCAAAGCAGAAATTGCGATTTTCTGCCAAAATTAATGAATCTGCTGCTCTAGAGGTCAGGATGTCATTTGTAGTGTACTGTGCAGACTGTGAAAGAAATCATTTCTCAGTGCATTAATTCACATTGAAGTATAGCATTGGTCTAGTGTGAATATTAATAGGTGTACGAGCAAGAGGTTAGAAAGTATAGACTGGAATAGAAGGCAACAAACTCCTGAAGTCAGGGAGATAGCTGAAATGAAAAAAAGACATTATTTAAGGGTTTGCTGTAACAAGAATAATGAAACAAAGTACACCAAGTCCCCAGAGTGGTACTTTTCTATGGCTGGCTCCCTAAGAAAGGTAGAAGAGTTATGAAAACAGCTGATCTGCCCATCTTATTTCAAATGCTGTCTTCTGTCTCAAGTTGAAACAAGTCCAGTAAACCCTCCAAGCCTCTTCTGCTCCTGGATCTCATTTCCACAGTCTTCGCCAGGACACTAATTCTGTTGTTCCAGCATGTGAGAAACTGTCCGCTGTGTTATTTACTGGGACACGGTGCCCATGCTGGAGGCTGAGGAAGCCATCTCCTGCTCCAGACTGCGACTCCACATTCTTGACTTACAACGTGGATTTACCCACATCATAAATCCCACTGGTTTCATCCTGGAGTTAGCTGCTGAATGATGAGTAATGTGAGAAAGAAGTGAAATCTAGACTGCATTTCTCAAGTGCATGACCATTTTGTAGCTGAGGTCTGTAAATGAATCTCTGCAGATTAAAGAAGTTAGAAGAAAAACCATGTACAGTGATTTCTAAAGCAAGTGGCTACTTCAATTTGGATTTCAAATACATTCTGCCATTTTCCAAGTATTCTCCAAGCTTTCCGTAAATGAGGAAGCTTCCCTTGTCCCTAGGCATATTTTCCCAAGGTTTCACAACTCTAATTATTACGAGCAATATCTTCATGGTCTTCTGCTACATCACTCAAAAATATAACGGGAAAAGATCTATTTTGAAAGTTTCTTTGAACTTCATAAGTCGATGATTTCTTATATAACTGCAATAAAAACCTCTGGGAAAGAACCTATTATGAGTACTGTGTCAGCAATTTTAGCTTATTACAGATGGCTTGCTCCCCTCTCCACATAACTATTTAATGAATTTAAACTAAGGATTGTGTCATTTCATAGCTGAAAGCAGCCATGAGCTTTTACCGGGAGGTTTTTAAACTGAGATTATGGAAAAAATTTAGGAAAGGAATTAAATGAAGAAGGTAATTCTTAAATGCTGCTGAGCAGCATTTCACTTCAACCATTTGAGAGGGAACTCAGCACCAGAACACATCTTCCAGAAGCTGTCTCAGGGATCCTACTCTACCTTGCAGCATTAGGGTAGCACATGGGAGCTGTGTTGAAGGTGTTGACCAGTGACACCTGGCTACAAGAACTGGGAAGTGCCAACAGCGCTGAGCAGTGGTGCCGAGCTGCTATGGAACACAGATATGCTGGGAGTCAAATACCTAAATGCTCTGTATTTTTCTATTTTCAGGTGGCTAGAAGAAATTTCAGCTGATAATGATGAACCTCCAGAAGAAGCTGTTAAAACGCAGCAGATTGCCTCATTCAAGCGCACTGGCTAGTAGATCTCAACAACAGATTTTGTTGGTTTTAATTTCTTATCCATTTTCCAGCCAATTATCCTTACATTTTAAAGCACTTCCTGTTGGGAGTATTCTCTGTCCTCCTTTCCTCACTTGACTCTGTTATGAAGCAATTCTTTCTGCTCCTTGTTAGAACAGCAGTTATCAATAAAACTATTTGTATCCTTATGGTGTGGCCATTCACTGGTCAAACTTTAATTGTGCTAAGAACTGTAAATAGGATAAAATGAAACAGAGCAGCTCTCCATCTCCCTCTCTCCCACTCATAAAAAAAATCCCACACTGCTTCCCACAGAACTCTTATTTCTAGAATAATAAAAAAGCTGATGAAAGAAACACAAAGTGAGGATACAATAGGAGTGAAAAAGTACTGTATCGCCATAATTCTTTACTCGCATTACAATACTGCCACAGGCTTTAGTATCAGTAAGAGGAGAATGAGGTCTTTTTACAATGTGCATTGCAACCCTCTGCCTTTCAAAACCATGTTGGTAGCCAACAATAGCACAAAAGATGATGTTTTGAAGGTTTACTATAACTTTTTAGATTCTCCTTTCTCAGCATGACTTTTATATGATACTTTCTGTACAGATGTGTTCTATCAATTGCTGACAATTTAACATTTAGTGTAAAGCATAAATTTACCGTTGGCTAAAAATACACCTTGCATGCTTGGGGTTACCTTATGCTTTTATGAATTTCATTTTTGGTTTTTCACAATTTTGACATTGTGAAAAATGTCATCAAACCAGAAGTTTTTGTCAGGAGGATTTTGGTTCATACCCTACACTAACATTACCTACACCAAAACAATGATCCTTTAGGTTTAACAATATCATTGAAACCAAATTCACCCACCACCCACTGACACATTGTTTTCACATCATAGCCACATATGTAGAATCACTGTTGGCACTTACCATCTCAAATAAAACCAAAAAGCAATTTAAAGGTGTGGTTTCTGACTTACAGGAATGAGAGAGAATGGATTTAAATGAGTGACGTCTTTCATTTGACTAGTATATAGGAAAAAAAAATCCTGAGTGCTGCTGAACTGCACTGGCTCTGCAGAGCTGTGGGAGACTATGAAAAATGTCAGCGTATTGTAGAAATTCCCCATGATCAGGGAGGGATTTTAGAGAAGACAGATTCAAACACCAACGGACACAGGTTGGAAAAGTGATTAAAGCAGGGTACTCGCTACACACCAGTTGCTTACTGGTCTGCAGAAGACCTGCTTCCCCATGCAACACGGCTACTTTCTTAGGCATGATGGTTGAATATGTTGTACTCACAGCCTCAAGAAGAAAAAGTTATCTGCATTAGGCATAGGTAGCCAAATGTCAGCTGTTTGCCAGCCTGAAAGTGAACATTCACCACAAATTCTTTCATGATTACAGTCTGCCTTCCAAAGAAGGTACCAGGGGGTGTAATTCTGTGCTACAGAAATTTCTGAGAGTTTTGCCATCCCCCACTGCTAAACTCCAGTTGTTCTACATCTTACAGATGCCCTTGTTAATTTTTGAATTACACTGTATAATTTGCATTTTATTAGGAAATCACAATATATTAAAACAAACAAACAAAACAGAAGATAAAACAAACCACTGTGTTTTTTCCAGAAAAAAAGAAAACTCAGTGTCAAAGGGAAGAATTGCTTGACATCTATTTTCCTTGTGAAGCTGGTTTCATCAGCTTAGGTTTATGCAAGTAATATATACAAGTTACAGGTCTGCAGAATTTGGCCACTACCCACAAGAATATCCTGACTGTGGTGAATCTTCATGTGCCAAAGAAGTAAAGTTACTTTTTATTGTCTGGTATTTTCCAAATGCCCCCATGCACCACTAACCATGTGAACACACACTTTGCATCTTCTTAATTCCAGTACTTATTTCGACTATTGTCCTGCCACCTAAGTGCTAGAACCTTGCCTCCAACTGAGGTTAAGTTACTAATCCAAATTTCAAGAAAGACGACTAAAATACCCATAAAAGTAATTTTTTCATTTCTAGGCTAAGCCATGCAAAAGCATCAGGACAAAATGGCCAAATTCCAACATTTTTGCAAACAGATAACTAAAAACAAACAAACAAATCCATAAACGTTAACATCTTAATTACTTATTCTAATCACTGTGATAACAACTAGATAAAAAACCACAGGAGAGATTTCTTCAGCATCAGTATTATTAGATGCAAACATGGCTGCAGTAAGTCAACAAGCAAAGTTTTTATTGTTAAATATGTAATTTAAAAAGAAAACATCACATTCACCTAGGAAAACCTGAACTGATTTGAAACAGAATCTTTGAATCAGCACTCCAGAATCCAAGAGGAAGCCCATACCACTAACAACTCGAGAATTTGGTTTGGCTATTTTTTATTACTCGACAGTCCTCCCACAGTGGAAAAACTGATTAATTTGAACTAAAAGAGTGTATGCTTATTTGCATAACAGTAACCCTGGAAAAAATCACCCTAGGACTATCAGGTATGGGCTGAAACAGAAAATGAAACTAACACATACAATTTTGGGACTAAGATTCTGACCTAGTTTCCAGTATTTTCCTGAAGCTGGTGTAACTCTGTCTAGTAATCCTAGTTATGGTTTAAAAAGAACAATTCCTTTTGGAAGAAAGGCTTCTCCAACGCCAGGCAAGTCTCTATGACACTTCTCATCGTTAACTTGCACATCATGGCAACTCAACCCAGTTTCTACACTGACAGCAGCATTTAGTGGTAGAGTCATGACTAGAAAGATACTCTCAGGTCTGTCTTTTTCTGTCTTTGTATTATCTTTTACACCCTTGGTTAGTGGCTACCTCAGAACTTCAAAACCAGCAAAACTGATTTAGGGATTTCTAATAAAATAAGGTCTTGGAAAACACAAGGTAAGGCCCACACAGCTGTACAAGAAAGTTAGAGAGGGAAA
This sequence comes from Eurypyga helias, assembly GCF_000690775.1. Lineage (NCBI taxonomy): Eukaryota > Metazoa > Chordata > Aves > Eurypygiformes > Eurypygidae > Eurypyga > Eurypyga helias. The sequence goes on from NW_010258600.1 coordinate 53,092, forward strand.
AATAGAGTTATGCAAAGTTTCAGTAATGAGCTGATGTTTACAAATGATTTCTAACATTCAAGCTGTTTTTCTCAAGTTCTTAGAATGCATATTTAGCCACACCACCTTCTTGCATTACACTACAATATGACATAATTATATTTATTACACCTCAGTGATAAGATTCAGGCACATACTAAGATGTGAGTGAGATAAAGAGATAAATTGCCTTAATTATTGCATGCTCAGTGCAATAATGAGCATTGCAAAGGATCATGCGGAAAGACGTTTCTATAAGTATTTTTCAGAAATATGCCTACGTTGAAAATTGGGATGATATGATGCTTAACCCATATCTGCATCATTGCAGCCATTAATCTTTTTGAGGTAAAGTGGCAGTTGAGTGCCCAGTTCTACAATGTTGCTTTCTTAATATTAAAAATTTAGTTGCAAACATTATTTCTGTATCTATTCCCTGCCAGCCTGGGCAGACTTGCCTCTCCAAGACCTCTGCTTGGGATCTCTCTCTGCTATGTCTCTCCCCACTATGAAATTCTGCAGTTATTCCTCCCCGTGTATCTTTTCTGCCCCTGTACCTTCCGTTTTTGAGATGATTTCTGGCTTTCTCCAGTGGCCAGCCATGAGGACGCTGCACGACCGGCTTCCCTGCCATGGCCACCTCCCTGCCCGTGGCAAAACCAGAGCTGTGCAGGGGAAGGGGATGCGCCAGCACGACCACTATAACAAAAATGAGTGGGCTGAACAAAACAGAATCATGCTGAAAAAGAATCTCAGAATATCATCCGTGCACAAAGACTCATGAAAATACATGAAGGATTTCCCTTGATATACAGACACAGATTGTGTTTACCTCTCTAGGATGTGAAGCTGATTATTCATCATCAGTATCTCATCAGTACCAGAAGTTTCACTTTCCACCCGCACGCAATGAAAATTATATTGTGATCGCATCAGCATATTTTATTATTATTGTTACATCAAATCATCCTCCCTAGGTACATGTAAACACATTTTTTTTCTTCCACGGAAATAGCTCACTGGGTGGTCTCTTTATAAAGTAATGAAGAATAAAGGTGTTCACAAAGATTTGTGTCAAAAACTATTCATCCGTTCAAGGAATAGAATGAAATAGCATCTCTGTATACCTGTAATAAAATCTGCATGACTGTTCTGATAGTGCTAAGTCCCTAATCGAGTAAAAGGGAGTTAGCATCATTAAATAGAAACATCCTGAGAGGCAGTGATAGAACATATTCACCCTCTGTTCAACCCTCAGAGATGCATAGAAATATAATTTTACACAATATCAAATAGAAGTTCAGGCTGTCCAATATTAAACTTAAAAACATCTACAAGACTAAGAATCACCTTCAAACTTACGACTCAAATAAATAATCTAATGGAATTTAGCACAGTGAATGAGACCTTGCCATACTAAGGACAACAGGAACTTCATAAGAAAAATTGCAGCTACGTATAGTTGTCAAGGTCCAAACCTAAACAATTGCTTTGCACTAAGCCAGGGTCTCCGAGAATTAAACGAGCCTTGAATAAGAGTAACAGAGTTGTTGTGACGATGCAAGTCTATAAACAAGGGAGGATTTGGGACAGAAGTTTCTGAGCCTTAAAAACGCTTTTGAGAATCTCATTAAATAACTGAAACTCATCAATCTCTTGAGTCCACTGATAACAGAAATTCAGACAGCTACTACTGTCCCAAAGAGCACACTTGCCTCTCTTGATAACCCTCAAAGTAGAGACTCCAACCGCTCCTTAGCCTGAACTGTCTCACCAATTAACATAATTGAACTTAAATTTCAAGCCACTGTTCTGATTTAAATCAGCTTTGTTGTTGTATCTACCTTCAGGGACATTTCTCCAGCTCTGACAATCTCCAGTGAAGCAGCATCTTTAACCGTGGTCTGTAAACCATTTCTGTGTCTTGCACTGGGTTAGGAGCCTTTCTTCCTAATATTTAGTAACAATATTTCTTCTTGAAAATTACTCACCCTAATGTATCATTATGTGTTTTTTTAAAGCCCTTCTTATATCTGACAGCTGTCCTGCAGCTTTCCCAAGACGTGACAACCCTTGGAATGTGCATTCAACACATGAAACACCTTCTGCCAACAGACACCCATGTACCCTTCCTGTCCATGCATGTGCATGCACGAATTCACATGTACACATACAGCTTAGAGACCATAAAAATGAAATAAATATTGATTTATGGAGCACATCCTTGTGTTCAGATGGAGAACAGTATTTAATTGTAAAAATTCCAGGTAATTTGAAGAGCTCAAATATGACCAAGCCTAAGGATACAATCTGTTAGACTGGAGAAAGCAAAATTCTCCATGCAGTCACTTAGAAACTGACTCCACAAAACAGACAAGAGCATTCCTGAGAAAAGCTTTCTATTTCGACAGGAAGATCAACTTGATCATCTACTGCAATTTTCTTTTTCTATAACGTTTGTGATTTTTTTTAATTGCAAGTTTCTATCCAAATGCAAATTCATTATCACATCAGCTGACATTCGAATAATAAAAGCAAATGAATAAAGGTGGATTTGTTAGACAGTAACAGCTAAATTGTAGACTTGAAAATGTTATTCCTTTATCAAGTAATACAAACTTTTCCCATCGACAGGTATTTAGATTTCCTGGGAATGAGAGTTACTGGTATTTGAGTAAGGATGTAAAAAACCCAAATGAAGAGTAGTTTGTTCTGATTGACAGAAAGGACTTTTCATGGCCCATTTATCTGAATCCTGAGTGTATCTGTGACAATATATTGTTCAAAGCCATAAATAAAATCCAGTAGATATTAAAATAGAGTCAAGTCTTCAGTCCAATTTATAAATTGCTAAATCCTTTTATTTCATTCTTTGTTTCCTTCCTTAATAAGTTTCTACTCCATGAAAGTCCATTATGTCCTACTCTGTGATTACTCTTAGCTTGCTTATTAGCCTCTTCAGCTTTTTAAAACCCATAATAAATTATATGTATCACTTCTCAGTTATCTGTTATTTTGCTGACACCCTGCAGGAAAGAATATTTTCCTTTTGGGAGCACTGCAATCTGCCCTTAGGGTATCACACTCATTATAACTCTGTAGTTATTTTTCAGCTAATTTACTAAATACTGAAGTAAGGCCCATTGGTTTATAGCTCCAGAGCACATCCCTAGCCTGCATTTTAAAGATACGGAAAAGAGAGTTTCTCTTTGGTTGTCTAGATTTTAACAATAAGGTAGTTTAAGAAACTCATTCTTTACTTCCTGAAGAAACCTTGAGAAAGAGTTGCCTCTGTTTCAGGGAGTATATATTAATAATGCCACCAGCCGTCTTTTGTAGTTTTAATTTAGTGTGTCCCTTGGTGTGCCAACAGCACAGAGCATAGGTAGTAGGGCTATATTGCTGGGAAGAAATGTGATTATTACAAAATGATGCAGAATAGATTATCTGCATCTTTAATCAATAGTTTAAATGTTAAACAATGCATACTGAGCATTGAAACATGGTGTTTACTGCTTTATCCCTTGTGGAGTATAATTATATTTTATATACATGAAAGCAATTTCATTTGTTTGTATCAAGAGATACACTTGTGTAATATTCAAAATAATAATAATATGCACAATGGTCCAGACAGGATTTAAATGTGTTTAACAACTCTGTATTAAATAACAATCTTTTTATTATTTTAGCAGACTATCTGTATTCAGTATTAAAAAAGAAAATCGGGAGTGAGCTCAAGCGGAAATGAGATGTAGCTTGATTAAAGCCCATGTTACTCTAATCTTCCTCTGGAGTAAACATGTTCATTTCAGTGGGGTTAAAAAAAAAAAATCAGATATGTGATAAATCAAGTATCTCTCTCTCCCATCCTCTAAGCACTCGATTTAAACTCCTCCTGACTTAAGAATGCATGCTTACAGGGAGAACTGACTGCACGGGCTTGCCTCTGCCCAGAAACCTGACATGTTTCACCACCCTTGTGGTTATTTTATGTATTACCCTTTGTAAGGTTTGGGTACCTCTGGGACAAGGAAATCAAATACCAGGAGATACACCTTTCACTCCTTTTTCTTATGGAAGCCCACTGCGGTTCTGAACCTCAGATCTGCTGCAACAAAGAGGCAAAACAGAAACCAAAACCCATGGATGCCTGTAGTGGAATAAGGCTATGTTTGCTCTACCCTTTTTATCTTCTTCCCATAGATTCTGTTATTATGTGTAAAGAATTAAAATGTCCAGTATGCATATAAACGTCAAAAATAAATGCACTGCTGACTTCGCCTCCTTTCCCCTTCTCCGCATACCAGCGTTACTCATCCCTCCCGGCACCCCTGCTCACCAGCCAGCCTTGTGCAACGGCTGCAGGGTGGCCACTGCTCCCATCCCTGCAGCCAGACAGAGGAGAACAAGGAACAAAAATAGCCGCTCTCTTTGTAGAATTTTGATAACAGAGTTTTGTAATGACTACGTGATCAGTTTTGATGTGCAATGCAAATCTGAAGTTAAAAATACCGTTTTCCGGCCAAGCTAATTATGAATCATTAGAAAGACTGTAATAAAATCTCCCACCACCTTCCTTTTAGCTTTGCTGAGGAAAGACGGCGAATGTAAACCACTTGAGAGAACTGTTACAATGTAGCAGACACTTGGTAACTTTTGTTTGTTTTGAACTAGTGTCTCTAAATCGTATGAATTTGTTGTGGCACCTGTAAGCCCTAGGAGCTAACAGACCTAAATTACCTTAGTGGCTACAAATATCTTCTGCTGAAGTGTAGTAAAACTAACGGCACACGAATAGACGCACATTTCACGAGTGTGATGAAAATGGGATACTTACATTGAAAAATCACCAGTTACAACAAACCAAAATAGAAACAGAAAAGCGAAGTAGCTCTCCCCAGAAAGTAGCACTTGGCAAATTTAAATTCAACTGCTTTCTAAGCTACATCATCTCCTTCGGCCATAGAAGGAAATTGTCACTGATGCTGAAGCTACAGAAAATTCCTTCCCCCCCTTCTCCTTTTTGTTCCACAATTTCTGAACTCCCAAAAGAAGTATTGCTCTCTTCTTTGCTCTTTCAAATAATTCAAGAAAAAACAGTGTTTCAACAGCACCAGAAGTTGATTTGTTGGTGTATTTTTTTAAAGAAAAGCATAAGAAAGCAGAAATAGCTAAGTATCCTTCCCTCTATTTTCTTAGCACTGTACCTCAACTCCTGTCCCTGAGGAATCTTTTTCTGCCCTCGACTGCACGCCCTAAAGCTTCAACGCTGAAGTAAAATTTCACTGTGGAAGGAGAAGAGGGAATTGAGAGAAAGGACAGGGCAAAGCAAGAAGGAGGAAGAAAAGTCAAAGGTATTTAAACTTCCAGGAACATACTAAAGGCTGAAATGGTAAATTGATGCAAGTCTCTATGCACACAGCATGACATCAGTAACCTGTGACATTCTCAGCCACAAATATCAGAGAGGCTGAGACTTAAGTAATTTAAAGGATTAGAAATAGGTAAAAAATTCATGACCATATCCACAAGCAGAGCAGAAAGAATACAGTAGGAGCAATATACAGTCCACCCAAGATCAGCTGAGCCTGAGCCCTTCCCACAGAGCACGTTAGTCCCCGACAGTGCTGGGGCACAGCTTCTCCTTTCTGGGTGTTCCTGCGAGAAGGCAATGGTGTTACAAGAAGGCAATGGTGTTACAAGAAGGCAATGGTGTTACAGACCCGACTGTGTTCCCGGCACACACAGTTGGAAACTCACAGAAACAAATCCACCGTATAAAAATTATATTTATGGGAAAAGACACCACTGCTTGCCTTTATTTACAAAACAAAAAAGCAGTATATGCATGGGAATGTCTGCAAACTATCACCTTCAGAGTCTGCAGTGTGGCTTCCTCACTCGGCATGGCATTGCTGTCTGGTGATCCTGCAGCCATCCCTGCCCCGCCGGGAATGGCTCGTGTGGGGACCAGCAAAGGGTGAAAAACTCTTTCACCACTGCTTCTCCTTCCAGCGTTATGCATGCACATCAAGACTTAAAACATGCAGTTCCAAAAATATAACCTGTACCCCACTCAAGTGATGCAATTAACATGACTTGTGGTGTCACATATCCCTCCCCACATATCTAAAGCAATGCTCCTCTATTCAGTGTGCTTCAGGAAGTACTTGTCTCACTCCCAGGATAAAGTACCATTTTAATAACATCAGCAATAAACACAATACCTGCAAAAAACATGATGCAGGGGGGGATGCTGCATGCTCCCTGGCATGTACAACCTCTACCAAAACTACAGAAGGGTTGAGGAAGGGGACGTCTGTCCCTATCAGACATCCATGGGAAAGACTGAAGTGAAATGGCTTGGTTGGGCATGATTAAAAGCTCTGACAGCCCCCGGGAGCTAAGAGCCTGCTGTCATTCTTCTGTCATTCTTCACTCCCAGTGTCTGAAGGGACAGTTGATTAGATGAGCTTGGAAGAAAGCTCTGGCTCCAGAGATCTAAATAAAAATGTCACTCACGTGGGCTTCCCCTTTCCCTCATCCTGCTGCCCTCGGCTGGCTGATCTGTCTACCCAGGAGCTGCGGTTCCCTTCTGGACAGCCCAAACCCTTCAGCAACACGCAAAGTCCCTTAGCGGAAGTGTTGAGGATACAAGGCTTTGACACGTGTGCCAAAAGTGTCCCTACCCATGGCAGGGCAGTTGGAACTAGATGATCCTTAAGGTCCTTTCCAACCCAAACCATTCTATGGTTCTATGTGCTGACAATACACTTTAAAAAGCTGATTTTTCTTTGCAGATATAGATAAGTCATTCTGGATTTCCTTAAATTCTCAGCCATCTTCAAGCAAAACACAAGGAGAAGTAAGACTGTTCTTTCCTTTCCCACTGTAGGTTCACATTTACTCATTTATAAGAAATAGTTTACTTTTATTTAAATGGAAGTTGCCTGCCTCAAAAACTAGCTTCAGTGTGAGCCAAAAGCTGCTGTAGCTCCAGCAAAATTAAGATAACTTTATACACATTGCTTCTGCCTTTTTTTCAATCCTTGGTATGGTGGTCAAATGCCCTTTTATTCAAAAAAAAAAAAAAAAAAAAAAAAGCCAAACCTTAGCTGTCATGCTAACCATGGGAATACAAGAGTAGTCTGAAATAGGGAATAGCTTTTTACAGAAATTTCATTTTATCATGTTGTAACACCTACTTGTTCTCCAGGGTAAATTACCTGCAGAGATTGTATTAAAGAATTTTTGGGCATTGCATTGAAGAATAACAATGGCAATTTCATAGTGATTTCACAGTATTAAGCATGCACCACACAAGAAAACTATCACAGCAAAATCCAATTTGTTACTTCTCCAACACTGAATTTTACTTCTCTTTGGTTTGCAATTAATCACAACAATTTAATCAAAAACTCAGTTTCTTCTTCCTCTTTAAATGTAGCACAGTCAGAATAAGATGTAACCAATAATTAAGTAAATTGGACTTGGCTAAGTACACAGGAAATTGAGGATAATTCAAAAACATTAGCAACTTGTATATTCATACAGTATTTTGTTTATTTTTAGAAGAGATAATATTTAAATAAGTGATTAGAAAATAGAAGTATTTTTCAGGTTGATTAGAATGGCAAATGCTTTTACCTGCACATAGAGAGGGCTGCACTAGCATTTTAAGGGAAGCTATTGTTCAGATAAGTGGAGATTGACCTGAAAGAGAGGAATGTAAATGGGAAAGCATCACAAAACCACAGTATGAAAGAACGATGCAGAATCTTTTCAAAAGAAGAAAAAGCATCATGGATATAGTGAGAATGGAAAGATAAATACCAAAAGCAATAGTGAAATTAGTCAGATTTGGGCCTATCAGACCACAGAAGAGTGAATAGTAGGACTAAAAAGAATATTTCAAACAGAAATTATATCGCAAATGCTAAGGCAATGTTAGGCTGGTTCCAGTTCCAACCTTTCCTTGGGAAGAAGGAATCTGATTCATCAGCCAGATAATGATGCTCAAAAGTGCTGTTCAACCAATTCAAACTTGGTTCTTCATGCAGAAAAGTTAAACATTGGGGTATAACTTTGAAACAGGCAACACTTTGGTCAGCAAGGATAAGAGTTGGAAAACACGGAGACACTGAGGTAGGTGTTCCGTCAGGACAGGATGCCGCCAGCTGTCTGAACTGCTGCCACCTTCGCAAATGAAGGAACCTGATACTCGGAAGGTAAACGTCAGCCCTGGAAAGCTGTCCTGAGGACGGACACTGGCACGTGTCCTGTGAACTCAGCAGGTCTAACACATTCACAACGTTTTCTCCAGAAGGAAAGCTAAAAAAAAGAGGTGGAAGAGTTATAATTTCTTCCACTTTTCATCCTTTATTTTACACTGTAGGCCAGTGGTTGGACCAGACACTAAGGAAACAGAGGGCTCAGATTCCAAGAGTTCCCCAACCACAGGAGATTTAAATGCTTACACCCCGTCCCCATATCCCAAAGTCTCCACAGCCACTGAATCCCACCTGCACTCTATGTAGGCCCTTAAGCACAAGGAGTTTCTGACCTAATGAGTGAGCTCAGCTTCCTGGGGAAAATGAACAGTGCTCACCCTTGGCTTGGCAGGTTGCTCAATCACGGTGATTTTAGGAAAAGTTGTGCACAATCACCTAGATTTCCTGCAGTGGCAGTGATTGGAAAGCTAGTTGCTAAAACTGCAGGGAAGTTGGCCCTGACAGCTGTGCTCAGTGAATGACTTCCACAGACACCAGACAATGGCAGAACATCTCGTTTCTGGGTCAGGTTTATGCAGGTTTGTGTGACAAGTTGTGTACACCACGGTAATCTTGGCGTACACAAAAGTGTAATTCCAGGTCCCTGCAGAACTTGAAAATCACAGAGGAAAGTACCAAATTTTGGTATATAAATGGTAACTGATGCATTTTGGGGTAGCAGTTTTTGACTTGAACACTTTTAATTCCAATACAACTCTGCTTTAGGTATCAGGTCTTTATATTGACTGGATTGTATTTCATAGAATATTCACCCAACCAATGAAGAATGGCATTCTGAGGATAAAACACAGAAATATTTAGTTAACATCTCCAGAGAGAGAAAAAGTGGTTTGTGTGCTCTCTGTTTTGCTGTAATCGTTGGTGATAAGAAGGCTACTCTTACATTTAGAGCTGCTAACTTTGATGTATACTTCCTCAATATGTATGAAACCAGACTGACCGTTATGGAGTTCTGCTATTTCAGTCCAATTCATCCCCGTTTTCTCTTTGATTTCTCCTTTCTTCAGTATATTAGTTTTTAGCTGAATGAGCCTGAGTTGTCATTTGGAGTTTCAATGCTGTATCTTTGATTCATGTGATAAAACAGCAAGTGCAGCAGACAACATCAAGAACTGTCCACGGAAATGCTGATTTACTATTGCATTGCTTTATTCTGAAAAAGGTACTGAAATAATGAACCTATGGCACACAAAAAATCCTAGATGAGATTTTTCAAAATATTAGAGCTTGGCTTACAGTATAGTTAATGAGCTTTCACCTTCAAGTGCATGGACACACAGTATGTTTTTAACTGATGTTCATACCTAAGCCACTGCCATTCGAAACCTGATATGATACTGTGGCTGTATTTCACCCCCTGCCCTTTCCTGGGTATATCATTTGCAATGAACTGAGGACTGCTGACTGGATTCCTGTATAAACACCTGCAGTTAAAACTATGTCTTAAATCTTTGCATTCTGTAAAGGTATAAAAATAATAAATTAATCAGTGTGCACATTATATGCTATACTGTTACCTATTTTAACATCAAAAATAGAAATGTATTATTTACCCTCAGTGCATAAGTGACAAGACTATATTTAAGCCTCTACACCCCAAAGCTTCAGCAACTGTAAGACAACAGTGAATTGTGCTCATGGGCACTTTACTATGCTACCACTTTATTCTAAGGGTGCAATTAGTTGGTGTGGGATTATACACACACCAGATATCTGAAAGATTAACTGGACTGAATAGAATTCATTAAAAAATTCTAATGTAGTTCAAAATAATACAAATGCTTAAATCCTTAAACACAGCTTTTCTATTCATACTGCAAGGTCAAGGACAGAAACAGAACCAGGAACCTACAATTTTGGGTTTGCTGCTTATTGTAGTTCCAATGCTGACATTCGTCAGATTTTTATGACACTGACAATTCTTTTATTTCATGTGGAAAACACAGGTAGGATTTAATCATCATGATTATCCTGAAAAATGAATACTCAGTTAAAGAAGCAAGCTATTATTACAGCTCGCTTGGTCAGCCAAGTTCACAGTGTGGGAGGACACCGAGTCAAGGCAACAGCAAACACTGCAAGAAGGGAGGGAGCGTCCACAGTGTGTTGTGAAAGACTGAGTGCATCTGTACCACACAACAACAATGGAAGGAGTGAAATGTTACTCTGGCTTACCTCAAAAGGTGGTCAGCAGAACAATACTAAGGGTTTTATTCCAGAAATATCCCATATCATCTTTGCCTTGGAACTGAAAGCAAGTATTTTTACATTTCCAGATTAAAAATAACTACTGAAATGTCAGAGCTTGTAGGAGGACATAAAACCCAAATTTCACTCTGATGGTTTGAGGGTTATTTGCAGAGAAAGGTTAATTGTTGATGGGTAGAATAACCCATACTGATACTGACAGCGATACTAGCATATGCATATCTAATCCCTTGCAACTGGAGTCTATAAAGAATGAGACAGATTCTTTATTAGCTAGGAGAGATGAGACTTTTTTAAAGCGTTCTTGCGTTGCTATAAAAAACCCTACTCAAATGTTTGCTAACAATAGTTTGCACATACAGGATCATGTATTTACACAGCATAATGGCTCAGCACTGGAGCACAAGATGGTTTCTTTTTTTTTTTTGTAGTTCATGCTCTACAGTAACGTGGTTTCATTTTAATAAAACAGTGTGTGTCCCTGAGCTATGATTAGTATGCGATTTTCCAAGGTAAACTTTCCTATTTGAAGAGAATCACTTAATAGCGCTCTCCATTTTACTACGCATTACCTTCTCTTTTTATGCCACTGCTGCCTCCTCTACTGCATGACATGAGCAATGGAAAAAAACAAGCCAAAAGTATCCTCATAAAAAAAAGATTGCCAAGGGATATCAAGCACACTTTGAAAGCCGTTATCTCCTAAATGTGGGTACTCACTCAAGTGGCTTTGGGACTCAAGAATTTACGTAGCCAAAATCTGGCTCTGCACATGCATTATAAACCAAGTTATAACCACTTGGAAAGGCTATAAAGTTTGCTTTTTTGAAGTTTCAAAGTCATCGATATGGAGTCAGCGCACCACTGCAGAGAGGGGGATAGGAAGTGGCAGGAGCAGCAAATGGGTGAAGCAAATAAAATGTGTATTGGCAGATGGGGGGAGCTCAGCCTTTGATGTTAAACGCACTCACGTTTGAGGCATTTTATTTGTCTGCCAGTTTATTTGACTGTCTGTATTTTGGATGGTTTGAATACCTGAATGAAGCACAGCTGACAGGCTATTTTGGTAGGAGGCTGGGGTTGTTACCACCACTAAGAATTGCAGCATTATCACTGCTGAGACTTTCATCAACTTGTTGCCTAAACTTTGAGTGATTTGTCATTTCTTTCTGGCATGGAGATGGAGTGAATCTTAGAGAGAGTTAGCAGCTTGTCAAAACTGTGACTAAAGAACAAAGGAGTCTGAAGAATGACTAAGAGAGGCTCTTTTCCGTGGCAGCTCTGCTCTACGTCAGGCGATGGCAGTGGCTAAGAGCTGTGGATGTGTCATGTTTTCTTTCCTTCCTTTCTCTGCTGTGTAAAAAGGAACAAGGATGAACCTGGATCAAGGTAACAAGTGAGATACTCAGGTTTGGGAAGCACTGCAAAATCATTCTGAGGGACCAGCAGCACTGTGTCTGGAAGTAATCAAGGATGAGCACAAGAAGAAAAACGAATGAGGAGCAATTCCACAGGCATTACATATTCCATCAGTTCCAGGTCACCTGGTGAGCATCCCACCCAGTGACCTGTGAGGGTGTATTCAATTGGAAAGAAAGGAGAGGTTTCCAGGACATGGCTGGGAAGGGCAAAAGGCACAGCAGTACGTTGCATGGAGACAGGCAGGCAGAGTGTGCTGTGCCTGATGCCATACTGCCAATGGCAAGAGCCCTCAATGGGGACACGATGGCAGCAGGATGGCGTGCTATTTTCCCAGGACTAAAGAAAGTATTTCTTAGCATAAATGGCTGTAGATTACATTAGAGTAACTCCGTAACAGTAGAAGATGAACATTGAAATGTCTTCTGCGGCAATATCTCAACTCGTATAAACAAAGAAAAGTGGAAGGCTAAAGATTTGAACATGAATTTGTGGGTAGGTGAGTGATGTAATGCAGATAATTTTGATCTTTTCTCAGACAGATCAGGTACATTAAGGATTGATTCAGATTGAATAAAACTTCTAGGGGACAGACTGCTTAGGGAAGTACAAAACCAGTACAAATTTAGGCACACAGAATGGTTTGAGCAAGGAATGAATGAATAAGCCCATTACCCACAAAATCACAATGACAGAAATAAAATTAAGTAAAGGCTATAGATCAGTTCAGCTATTCACTTTCTTTTAAAAAATGACCTGAGGAGTCCAAGAGGCAGCTATTAAATATATGCATCATAAAACGAGGAGGGCCAAAATATGCTCTTGCTGTAAGTTTCAAACAAGTGCTATTTATTATCATTGACTTTTAATGCCTATACAAAAACCAACAAATTTCGAGATTAGTAAAAGAAATACAATGTTTTGTCAACATATAAGGGAGATAAATAGAATGACAAAGTAATTATATAATTACCAGTCTGACAATGATTCCAGGCCAAGTAAGGGAGTGACTGATGTAGAGCTCATTAAGCACAGAACTAAAAAAGTGTAATTAATGCCAATCAAACTCAAGTTTATAAAGACTAGATCATTGCCCAACTAATGAGGTGCCTCTTTGTAAGATTATAGGTTGATTAATGAAAGGTGAAAACATAAGAATAATTTCTTTTGGGTCCTGGATGCTTCATTTGAAAAAGTAAAGTTATAAATGAACATGATAAACAAGGGAACGAGCTTGATTGTCTCCCAAGACTAGTAACTGTGAACAATCAGTCAGGAAATGATTGCCCAGGGTGCGTGTCTGAGAGGCTCTTCGTGGTTCGTCAAACAGGGCAGTTTGAACCAACACACACTGCAATGCAGAAGGAGCAGGAAGGGAACACATGTAGCACAGAAACTGTGACTAAGCTGGTGAGTGGTCATTTATTAAGCCACTGCAAATTGATCACTTGCAATGTTAGCCCATATTCATTTGTTCCCTATTCCCCATTTCCCCTTCCCTTTATAAGATCCCTATAGCTTATCTCCTACACCTGTCCCAGTTTGAGTGATGCATCTATATGTTTGTCAACCACATTCATCTGATAAAGTCTTCCAATTTGTTCATTTTTAAATTGTTCATCTGTCAATGTATAACACTGCAGTTCATCCTCTTAGGTTTTAAACAGCATCTACTATTTATTTGTCAAATGCCATTCAAGAACTTCTCTGTGATATTGCTTCCCTCCTCTTTTTACAATATATCCCATTTTTTTCAACAGTTCCATTAGCATTCTCCCATTTTTCTCCAGAGAACTAGAGAAAAGATCAAATAAGATCAGTTCTTAGATTGATTCTTCAGAGATTCCATATTTGAGTCTCAGAGTTCCTCGCAGTGCAAATCAAAACAAACTTAAAAGCCTACATGGTGAACAAAATTGAAAATGTATTATTCAGGCCCAGCAGAAGGAGGTAAGATTCAGTTTTTGGACACTGGTATAGAAAGATATAATTAAAGCTAGAGATATTTTTTTAAAATAGCAACTAGAATTAATCATAACACTATAGTCAATATTTTAAGCTGACAATATTCTAATCCAGACAATATTTTCTACCTATCTTGAGATAATTTAAAACAGGAAATTACGCCCTGGTTGATGGATTACACAGTAACAATATTTCATGTTTTATGATTTATTTATAGTCTCAACTTGATGGAAGACAGGTTGAACTCCCAACGGACAGAAAATATACCCATTCCCCCTATATATACAGACTTTAAACATGGACCAGCATACAAACTCCGTAGCATTCCTAAATTTCATTGCCTCTATCTCTTCTACAGAGTCATCTACAACTCAGAGCAGATTTCTAATTTTATATCTGCCCTCTAGTATTTCCTTCAACACTGCATTAAGTAATCTAATGATGTTAATCATGTATTACTCCACACTTATGGTCTTTTGGACTGTTCTAAGCAGACAAACCACTGACCAATTTTTTTTTTCCCTATCAGATTTCATTTGATAAATCTGGGTAGAACCTGACAATTCTTCTATAAGACAATTATCAGAGAGGTTATGATTTTTTTCACTTAGACTTGTATATGAACATCACCTCTGATAATCAGACCTTAGGATTTCTGCAGAACACAATCCTCCATAAACATCCATAAATCAGAACCTGAAGAAGTGTGAAATGATATGTTGTATCTTGCATCCATCACCATTTTACTATGTGTGCTGTTTCATGATTCAAAGTTACATTTTTTGAGAAGTAATGGTTTGTTCTGGACAAGGAATTTCATTAGCACACTTGGCTAGTGATGTATCAGAGTCAGCATGTTTTTCCAAAGCAAGTACATGCAAAGCAGAGATAGACTACAGAAAAATGGTTCAAATACTGAGAAGTTTGGCCAAAGCAAGTGTCTGTAAACTCTATACCATGTTTGCTTTTAAGATGACAAAAACTTACTCTAGATAGAGCCACATATTAAAGATAACTTGCAGGCAGCAAAGAGCCGATTGCCAGAATCAGATGAGAGAGATGTATTTTATAACAAAGTTTCTGTGATATTTGACTTATTTTTTTGTGTTGAACTTTGTAATAGGATAAAAGAGGTCATTGATACAGGTAGGCAATACAGCACAGTGAGGGCTGCGGCAGAAGACAGAAACCTTCTCACTTTCTCTTTATTATGAAATAAAAATGGAGCTATGAATCATCAGAGAATAGACAAATCATCCAAGGCATCTTAAAACAGCCGCTTGACTGACTGCTGTAATATCACCTGTCATTCAATAAAAAGAACTGCAGTACATGCTTACAAGCTGATAGAAATGTGCCAAAAGTGGAATGGAAACCCTTGGCTTCATTAAAAGAACATGATTTTAGAAGTTCCTCAATTAAACCATTGGAAGTCCCTTTGGAGCAGATGCAGTGACCTCTGTGAAAGCCAGGTGGGGACTGGACAACAGACAAGATCAGGCCAATTGGACAGAGGTGATAGCAAAAGTGATCGCTAATGCATCAGGGACGGAGCTGCAAAGCAGACACAGCATCTACAAGGGGTCTGGGTCACCCGAGAAACACTTCATTCAGAACTGCTGCCAAGTTTAAAAAGTTTAGGTTGGAAACAAAATAGAAAAACAGGGATTTATTGACAATGCATGCTTCCCAGGCTTCGCAGCTCAACAAGCCAACACAGACAGAGCACGCCAGCTGCCACATCACAGCCAGTCTGGAGGCCCACTCTGAATTTCAGAGCATACCACTGCCCCAGCAGAAACAGCATCACATATAAAGCTCTTCCCACAAATTAATTCCACCCTCTGAAAAAACACAAATTGTACGAAAAGTCATCATATTTCCCTGTAAGTGTATTTGTTTTTTTCCCCATGGCTAATGTCATCATGTCTACAAAGACTTGAAAACAAATCAGTGAAACAAACACAGCTTTTGCCGGAGGAGAATACTCTGTGGGAAGTTTAGATCACATCAGTACCCTTCTCCTTCATTTTAGAGATTCCACTATGAAGGCTGAAAAATCCACAAAGGTAACTTTTGTTATTTGATCTGTTGCTTGGTTTTGGTGTTTTTTCGCTGTAAAGATGCTGATTCACACCTCTCAAAGAAATTACACTTAAAATAAATGCCAATTTACAGCGATCTCTCTATCAAGGTTACCTCTGTCTGTACCAGTTTCTGGGGTTCTGTGATGGCAGAAGACTGAATTTCCATGACAACATTAAGAAATGAATTTTCTTCAGTTCACTTAAGTATTCTCTGTTGGAACCAGCAGGTGATGCCAGCAACTGTGAGTCCCAATGCATACTGAAGTCAAATGAGATTTTCCCTGTATGTACATTTAGGATGAGATGCTTAAATCATTTTCATTTTTATGCTTAGCCAAGAAATCTGCAGCTGTCTCTTTGTTTATAACTTAGTCAAATATACAAGATAAAAATATAATATAGCATGAATTCTTTTTGTATTCAGAAAGACTTCTGGTGTGTATCTGCCGCTGAAGATGCTACATGTGGCTTTGTATTAATTTCATGACTCTTGAGACAATTCAGCTATAAATATTTTGAAGGAAGAATATTCCTCTAACTGAAGTTACTAAGTAATTTAGTATCTTATTTTCCTTTTTTTTTTTATGTGTCATCTTATAAGACCCAACTCTTCCCTAACGCGTGCCAGAATCTTTAAGACTCTATATAAATACAAGGCTCCAGTAGGGAAGACAACGTTATAGGCTCTAAGTTGTAAAAACTGCAATAATATACTACAGTTATAAGAACATGTGGGAATTGAGTAAAGATTTTGGATTTTTTTTTTTAAATAAAATTCTTGAACAAACTGATTTTTATTCAAAAGACATACACTAAATGTAAAAACAACAACGGAACCCATGAATCCCTATTTTTAAGTAAGTATTCAAGCACTTACATTAAATAAAGTCTGTAACATCTATAAGAAAAACACCCTTTCCCAACAGTTTCAAAAATGAGGTCATTAATATTTAAAAAAATTAATTTTGCTACAGGGTCACACCCAACACAGCCCAAACCTAAAATCTGTTAAAAGTTTGCCATCTGTTTCCTATTGTGTCACACATTGAGGCTGACTTCCTCAGTCTTGGGAATTTCTTCTGGCAGATGATACACAGAAGTGTGGTGGGAAAACAAAAATAAATAGGCCTGTCTGAATTAGATTGTCAACAATTATTTTGAATTATGCTCTTTTTCAAGGATAAGTCATATTTAAAATATGTGTTGTAATACTTGCCATGAACTATTTATTAATATTCTGCTGACTAAGAAAGCTTTTGACAAGGCTCTCACCTAAACCCCAGCTGAAGACAACATTTCAAAACAGCTATGAAAACAAAAGGCCATAAATTATTTGTAGGAAAAGGAACTTTACATTCTTCTAATCTCTAAATAAGCTTCTGACAGCAGAGCTGCTCATGAGTCCTTTGGCCAAAGGCCTTGCTGGGACCAGAGCACGAGGTATCAGGAGGGCATTGGGCTGTGTGTGAGGGGCTGCTGAGCATCACACAGCAGAGCTGCAGAGTTCAAGGTCTTGGATGCAGGAAGCTTTGAGCCTCAGGAGGCTCCTCCAGCCATCTCCACGGAGGCTCGGGCTGTCCTCAGATCTCTGAGGAAATGGGTATCTACAGCGTCTTTTCCATTTTCTCCCCAGAATAATCAAACTAAAGTATCCATGACTCCCTTTTGTATTCCCCCCTTTTGCATTTTCTCTTGGAAAAAGATACTTCCTTATGAGTTTCTTTCAGGCTAGAAGAATACCCTTAATCATCTCTGCTGTCCAAAATTCTCCTCCTTTTCTGAACTCAGGTTCTAGTGGTCCAAATACCACCAGGACTACTCAGTTTCCAGGGCAGCCCCCCACATCAGGATTTCATCCAGACTGCACAGGTACTTCCAATGGAGCTTCCACTCTCCCTTCCAACAGTTCAAAGGTGTCACCATACCCTTCCTCAATATGTCATAATTTACATTTTAATTCTGGTTCCCTGACATTTTCAGCCCAAACCAGGCCCTTAGCACTGCCCATAGAAGACGGATTCTTGTTTGTGTAGTGTCTGTTGGCTTTATTCTCTCTTTTCTTTTTCATCTGCTTGTTTTCTCTCATGTCGCTGCTGAAGCTGTTTGAGTCAGTCTTAGTGCTGGGCAGAACAGCATAGAATCACAGAAAGGTTTGGGTTGGGAGGGACCTTAAAGATCATCTAGTTCCAACCCCCCTGCCATGGGCAGGGACACCTTCCACTAGACCAGGTTGCTCCAAGCCTCATCCAGCCTAACCTTGGACACTTCCAGGGATGGGGCATCCACAGCTTCTCTGGGCAACCTGTCCCAGTGCCTCACCACCCTCTCTGTGAAGAAGAGAGTTTCTGAAAGTTACAGTTACCTGGGAGCACAGCCAATTTATCCCCTTTCTTGTTTCTTTCTTCCTTGTGACTATTTGCCTTTGTCATAGAAAGAATTCTCAGAGTGAAGGGCACGGTTGTTGATATGTTTCTGGCTTTGTAATTACGCTGGGAACACGAACAAACTTTGGTTTTCAGGGTGAGTGCACTGCTCTGCACACGTAGTGCCTTTGACGGAGGCAGGTTTTAATCGCTGAGACCTGGCAGAGCCACTTCTGCCAAGAAGGAATTTATAATCTCTCGCCTGTAATCAGAGGGAGTACACGGCTGAGAAATGCAGTCTTTACGTGTCAGCTCTGCTTGTGTCAGCCAAAACCCATTAAGCTCACCCGTCAGTTAGCATGTGATCTAATTCAGCTCCCCTAACTCCCGAGCAGCCAGTTTCGTCACTGGCACCAGCTTCCCGTGGCAGATAATGATACTCTGAGACATTTAATTTCAACCCTTATAAAACTGCTTAACTGAACGTATCGCTCTCAGCTCTCAAGATATCTGAATGAACGTTCATTTGAAACTCAGGAGAATTAAACTCACCCGACCTGAGGCAATTCCCACGCAGCCTCCCTGACACCTCAGCACCCAGGAGAGGTGGCCCCTGGCTAGCACAGCGGTCTTCTGCACAGCCCGTGGGCCACCGAAAGGTCTCGATCCCTGCCCCACAGAGGTGAGCGTTGGAGGAAGACCACACAGATGTCATGGGATGTCTGCTGAAGGGGGGACAGAGCGGAGAGGTGAGCGCTCCCGAGGCGGAGGCAGATACTGATGCACGCTGGGTGGGAAAAGCAGGAGCGTGTGAACCCTTCCCATAAAGCACTGTTTATATATTTACACATTTTGGTACAGGTTCTTTGTTTTTCAGTCTCAGCATGGGCTGCTGCATGATTGATGAGGCTCAGGAGGTTGTTACAACCATTCATGGAGCAAGCTATGTCTTCATTTATACTTTAATAGCTTAAATGCCAAGGTCCTTATGCACATTTGGGCTTTTTTCAACCTGCCACCACCTCAGAAACAATCAAGCAAAAAAATTTAATCAACAGCACAAGAAACGGGACAAATTATAGACAGCAGGATATATAGATACACACACACATCACTCACATTGTAAGGGGTGCACGGAACAGGATGTCCTACAATTCAGCGTTTACCTGCCAGTCAGAAAGTTCAGGAGCATAACTAAATGATTCCTTTACTCACTAATGCTCTGGAATTATTTGATATACAAAATCTGTTTACACCTACCCACATACACTGGGTCAAAGATTTCTTCTCATTTTAGAGAAATGTATTTAAAATAATATTTAAAATAGATTCCTTCCACCTTCATTTTTGGCCCTAAAATTGATCAAGAGAGGGCACAAAAAAATCTGAATTTTATTTTGAGGTAAAAAGGTCTTAGAAGCTAGTATACAAAAGCTATAAAAATCCCTAATTAAAACCCCAGAGATCTCTAAAAAGCACTTATCTTCTCAGAAGGTATATTTTTGTTCCCAGTATATCTGTGCTCATAAACTGAAAATAGGTGAACACACTTTCAGCTGTATAAATTATTGTCTAATATCCCATGCAACGTGTACAGATACATCTTGTTCCAAAGGTATTTTTATCCAAATGTAAAAAACATTTCCTTGCTTTTGAAAGAGAGATTTTATGTTCTCTTATTTACAAGTATAAATATTTCCTGGATGCAAGAAGTTTAGTGGTGGCAAAATATATCAATATTTTTTTCCATCCGTTTACTATACTTTGTTCAAAAAAACCATATTAGTTGCAAATTCAATAAATAAAGTTACAGGTAAGAAAAGCAATGAAAAAAGAGAACTACTTGAAACAAAGGAAAAAATTAGTGTCTCTTATGTTCTGTGGAGATGCTAATCTCCCTCTACATCACAAGGATTTTTGAACTACATTTTTATGGATGCTGCTGGGAAGTCAGTTTATTTCTCCTGTGTATTAAAGAGAATAATTTATCTTCCAGGGGAAAAAAAAAAAAAAAAGTGCATATGCAAGTACCTTTTCCAAATAAAAACATCCTGATAAAATCACATTTGTGAAATAGGTAAATGTTATGTAGCACATCATTGCCTGGATTTGTGTAAGCAAAATGTTGACTAACATGTTCCAAATGATATTGCATGAATTCCATTTTGCCTTTGCTAGGATGTTACCACACTGAAATCAGGTATTTTTCTCAAGTATGTGTATTTTACCATTATTTCATCTACTGGCACTTTAGGCTATAACAATTTCACCATCTGTTTGTTTTTTTCAGAATTTGTGAGACAAGATTTAATTAATTTATTTATGCAAAATCCTGCTAGTTTCCCTTTCACCAGATTCTTTCACAGGCCACAGATGTTAGTTTGAGTAGGAGATGAAAATATGATTTAATTCAGATATTTGTGTATCCCTTTTTAATTTTTGTTTGTTTGTTTTTTCAGTGTAGAAATTCTGCTTGGCAACTCATCTCCACCCTTGGAGGTTTTCACGCTTCAGCTAGACAAGGGCAAAGTTGACCTGACCTAGTGATGGTTCAAGCAGTCTTCAGGCAGCAGGATGAGATAGTTGACTCAGACGTTCTTTTAAATCATATTTTTTAACTTAGATAATTTCAATGTCATTATCACTAAAAATTAAAACCTTTGAATTTTCAGACTTTGGACTGTAAAGGCTTGAAGGGCAATTAAACTGCATCATTAAAATCAAGATCCAGTCCTTCCTGACTGGAATTCTGGGAGTGTTTTTCAAGGTAGATTTCATCAACAGCACTCGTTCTCAGAGCCCATGTCCATGAAAAATCACTTGGTGCATTACTGGGATCTAACCATTCCTCAGTGCCTCAGGCAAAGGGTGTCCCATTCCTAAACTGGGAAGATGTGTTGCACACAAGCTGGCCTGCAGATGGGAGTGGGAGTTTTCCATTACAGGAAATTGTTTTGTTTAGACTACGAAATTATTATCAAAAAGCTTACAACAAGACAGACCTAAGGTTGCCTAATGGTTTGCCTAATTTACTTTCCTAACTGCAGGCTGGCTACATTAATATTTGTGGATTTTAAAAAAAGGTCAAGTTAAGACATGTGTTGGCTATGTAATATTATTTCAGCATTCCCTTGATAATATCTACTGGAACTGTTTTATTTGGAGAGAAATCGTAATAATTATACAGGAACAGTTCTGAGGTGAATATGCAATTGCTGACATTCATGAGTCAGAATTTTAAATACTGGTACAGGGGTGTGCTGGTGTCCTTACAGTACTTGCTGTAGTTATATCTAAGTCCTATACAAGGGATTTATAAAGGGTATAGAAATGTCTTGAAGGAATCAAAGATGGTGAAATTTAGGAGTTGAGGCTGGTTTGTATCATCTAATTCCAACCTAACTAAACAGCAATCTTTTACACAAATTGCAATGGATACAAACAATAGCTGAATTTCACAAATTGATCAGTCGAAATGAATTTGAACGTCCAAATAATTAGAAAAGTAATGCTGAAACCAAAAGGCAAACTTGATTAAATACTGAAAATCCATCCAGTTCTTCATGTGTAGTCATATAGTATGGAATTTTTCATATTTATATACAATTTTTAACTATGTATTATAGGCAGAGCCTGAACCTTCATTCTGTGAGTTCATTTTTCCCATAATATTGAAAAGAAAATATATAAAAGTTAACTTTTAACTTCTGTTTACAGTTTGATAATAGTACTCTTACTAATATACTTACAGTAAATTCTTGCTTTTGCTACCACATAAAATTATAATATTTATATAATTCAAGAAATAAGACAACTACCAGGATTATTAAAGTCTTTCCTTCAACCAAGTTCATGAATTGTCACAGAATTTAGTTATTTACATGAAGTTTGAAGTGAGCAAGCCATGCACTTTTTAAATGTTCAAAATCCAATTTTACACTTGTCTTAATCACTGCAAATCAGTTCATCACACGTACAAACCACCATCTGCTCAGCCATTTATCAAATTTCCTAACATAAACTCATTTTTCTACTTATGTAGAGATACAGAGATTCACACATAACTCCAGCACTATGCAATCCTTTTCCAGATAAACCCAGCACGGCAGATGTACTGGGATGTCTCTGGTATCGCAAAGAACAGTGACATTTCCATAGTGGCATCACAAAGAACAGGGACAAGTAACGGTCACAATGATCTCATATCACACATTCTAGTAACCTGAAAGTCCCCAGAAGCCACCCCAATTCTTATTAATAAAAGACATTTTTTTCTTTTTCACCTATCACTTATCATCTGTAAAATCCAAGGCCAGGGATTGAAATGACTGGCACCTAAATCCACATTAGGTTACCTCCTCCCTAAGCGTTAGAAATACCCGCTGAAATGAATGAACCAACGGACTTGAAAATCAGGCCAGATGTTTAGGGCATAAGGAAGTATGTCAGGACATCAGACGAGGCACACACTTAAGCTAAATCATCCAAAATATGTACATTTATAAATGGCTAATTTCTAAAAATGGGAAAGTTCTATCAGAGCTATGCATCAGTTTCAAAATGGTAAGAGATCACAATTCTATTAATCAGTGTGAAATTTTAAAAACATCCTTTCTTAAAAATAAAAAGGAAAGACTGTTACTGTTAAAATGAACTTGTTTACACACTTACATTTCTGTAGTAGAGGAAAGAAAAGGAAAGTAACAGGCTATTTTACCTTCTATACCTGCTTTGTAACTAGACATGGAGATATAAGTGTCGTTCATCTTTTCATAACATCTGAAGTCAAGCATTGCCTTTTAATATAAACCCACTTACCTTTTCCAGGTGACTTTCTCATTTAGGATTAAGAAATGTTTTACTTCCATTGAAAGTCTGAAACAACAAAACAGAAAAATTAATTTCAGAATCCTGCTCATTTTAAGCATAGCCAGATAATCCAAATTAAGCACTGACGAGTGAAATTAAGAAGGAAGAACTTAACATTTTTTAATCAAGTGTCTGCATAAAATAATAAGGTAATGTACATTTGGTCTGTATTTTAATTTTGTAAAATGATTTTACCGCTATCAGTCTTGCTGATGGAATTAAATAAGTGCTATTCAGTTATCCTTGTGAGGACATGCAACTCTGCATTCAGTTTCCAAAAATAATACTGTGATTAAGCTTTCACTTCCTTTTTTTCATCCACAGTCGTCTTTGGATAGTAGGTACCAAATTAAAATGATTGACTAAAATGAGATACTAGCTAAAAATGACCAATTTATCCCTATGCTAATATTTATCAGTGTGCCACTCAACTCATGTTATTGTAGGACCAATATCGTTTACAGTATATTCACCATTGTAGTGTCCCTCCTGGCTCTGGAGAGATATGCTGTTTTCAGAGGTTTAAAAATTGGGAAGTGTGAGGACAAAAACACAGTAATGATTACAGATGCTCAGGTCATTAGCTGGAATGGAAGTATATTGGCATAGAAATTCAAATAATTTTACCTTAAAGAAAGCCAAAACTAAAAATATAGATGACCAACCTCTACAAGCAGCTGCTGAAGGGCACTGTTGACTTCAGTTTGCCCCAGATACTAGTAAACAACTACAAGGTTCAGAAATCCACAAAGAATTATACAACCAAACCTCTGAAACTAAACCTCAAAACTATTTGCTCTTCAAGCCAGACAAACACTGTGCTAAAGGAGTCTTTCTGCTAAACTAGAAAATATAGAATTACAGAATCACAGAATGGTTTGGGTTGGAAGGGACCTTAAAGACCATCCAGTTCCAACCCCCCTGCCATGGGCAGGGACACCTTCCACCAGACCAGGTTGCTCCAAGCCTCATCCAGGCTGGCCTTAAGGACAGACAGGGATGGAGCATCCACAGCTTCTCTGGGCAACCTGTTAAAAATATCAAAATTAAGCACTTAAACAAAATAATAATGAGATGTAGACAGCAGGCTGTATAAAACAAAACAAAACAAAAAACACACTACAGCATGGGTTAGATAACCCAGAAACATTATTTGTACCAGTGCTTTTGAGCTCCTGCCATGCTGGGTAGGGCCAGTACAGAATGTATCCAGCTTTGATTATTCTGCTTAAGTACTAGAGTCTTGCAGCACTTGTAGAAAACATTATGAAAACCTGTAATGGGTTTTACTCTATGTAAACCCATCATAAATAAATCATGGGGTTTTTTTTAAACAGCAACAAGCCCGTAATGCTGTGACACATATTTTTGATGTTAGACTTTTTTGATGAAACGGTATTTTGACTCAAAATTCTGTCTTTAAAATCTCTACAGAAGGCATTTTGGCAGGTTACCTGAAGTGGAAAACTGAAACTGATCTGCTTTATGTTTCAGAACATTTTTCAAAACGTATTTTCCAGAGGATAAGCCCAGCAGAGCTACCTGGACTTTTTCATTTAGTAATGAGTAATTATAGTGCGTGAATGTGAACCACACATACATGAGAAATAAAGAAAAAGGAAATCCCGCTTAGTTATTATAAGAGGCTTAACAAAAAAAGATAATTGATGTTACATCTCATATGGAAATGAGTTAATGGGCATAATTAATTTAATTTGTAAAAATTCAAATTGTCAACATATTCTCACAGCTAAAAAAAAAAACCCTGTCCAGATGATTTTCCGCCCAATAACAAACTCAAAGCCAGAGATTCTCTCTCACAGGAACCCCATTAATACCCTGCTGAAACAAATCTGAATTTAATTCAAACTCGGTGGGTAACAATGCTGTCTGCTTTCCTCTTTACTGCTACACTATAAAAACCCAGGAATTAGATTTAGGACTAGCCACCTGCTTTCACAACAGACTGCCAAAACCTGAAAGTATTTGCTTTACTTTTTTATTATCCTTTTTTAGGCTTATTATTGTTGAAGATACAATTTCATGAAACTTTGTTGCTTTGTTGCTAGGGCAGAACAGCATTAGGCAAAACTCTACATGTATTTTTCTGCAATCACATCATAACCCTGCATTTTGCTCTCAAAACATCACTTTTCTATTTATAATTTCTATATTATTTAATCTGTGAAGACAAATAGTGCTAAGAATGAACAATCGTTTCCTAAATTTTTAGTCTGATTATCATGGGCCAAACTTGGACAGAAAATAGAGAAGGTATTTGCATTGCTTGTGCTTATTCCATGGTTTCCTATGCCACAGCCAGTGCCATCTCATCAAACCCCTCCTGCTCTCGGTTGCTATTTGATTGAAGATGTGGATGCCTCATCCCTGGGAGTGTCCAGGCTGGATGAGGCTTGGAGCAACCTGGTCTGGTGGAAGGTGTCCCTGCCCATGGCAGGGACTGGGACTGGGTGGGCTTTAAGGTCCTTTCCAACCCAAACCGTTCTATGATTCTCTGATTGTGCCATTATCATTTTTTAACCGCACTGACCTTAACACAGAAAAGCAGGTGAAAGTGCTGAGTGTATATTTTGTTAAAAAAACACACAAACAGCTCTGTAATTAGCCCAAATAGGAGAATTTCAGCATGAAAGTCATCTGCTTGATTAAAACTGAAATCCAATGTCCTAAATTATGTAGATTCAGAACTCTTACCACAAGCATCTAGTTAAATTTTCTTTGGCAACTTCTGTGAGTATGAAATGCTCCTGTTGTGCCTATCTCTTAATTACTATTACAAAATGGCAATCAAGTGTGCAAGCAGGAAAGCTGATGATATAGAGATTGGAGACATACTCTAATGTGTCAAACGCAGTAACAGAAAGCACTGACAGGTCTGTTTACTGGTAAGCTGAAAGCCTTTGGCCACATCGTCGTTCACCGCTCTAAAGCATAATCTTTAACAGAAGTGCCAGGACTTCTGTCGACTTTCTCTCTGCAATACTGTAAAATTGCTAAGCAGGAAACCTACGGAAGAAAACGCTGAAGATTTTCAAAGTAAGTCAAAGCTAAACTAACAGCAAACTGAAGTACCATCAGAAGGATGGCATCTTACAGCACGGAATATATTTTCAAGTGTGGAAAGGACATTAGGACAGGAATACAAAAGATAGAAGTTTTAAAAATAACCATGCTTCATTTTGCAGAGCGTCACTGGGTAAACTTTGCCTTAACCTCTATTCCCAATTCCCTTCAATTGCAACTTTTTCCCAGGAAAAAAATGTGTAAAAGACCAGAGAGAGAAGAGTGACACAAGCACTACTAAACAGGCATGAAAAAAAAAAAATCAAGAGCCTAGTAAGCATCTTAAAAAATGAACCACTGAATTTGCTTTAAGGTATTAAAATCCTCCCCCTTAAAACCAAAACCAAGCAACAGCAACCCAGCCAAGCTCCATTTGGGATCTGGTTATTCCAGAAATCATTCTGCTGAACAGAGCTGTTCCTTGCCTTTGGCAGGCCCCTCTTCCTCAGACCCATTAATCCCCAAGTATCTCAAACATTCATCTCAGCCCTGGCATTTATGCAAAATCTCTGGCCACTGAAAAGTAGCCCCCAGATGCTCATCTCCTCTTAACAGCTAGGCACTGCAGCCAGAAGTCTCACATACGTATTGTGGTGACCTGTTCTGTCTCACACGGACATGTCCCTTCCCAGGAAATTCCCAGCTTGCTCACAAGGCGCAAACCCTCAGCAGCAGCCAAATCTAGATTGCTTGACCAAAGCTATAAAGGAACTAAAAACGTGAGTACCACTCTCTCCTATTTCATTTAACAGTGCTGGCATGTGCATCACCTTCATCATGGTCTTCACATCCCAAATGCGAGGCTAAACATTTTCAGACCTTGAATCTCTATATGCCAAAGATTTTTTCCTTGGAGTCAACCGGACTGGGTAATGAATTCACAAATAAATTAGCTGTTATCCAGTGAACCCCCACAGCATCCAAATACACACAAAGTGCAGCTCAGCAGACTCTCACTTCAGGAAATGTTTCATTCCCTCATTATTTCAGGAAGATACAACAAACAGCAATGTAAATGATAACTTTCCAGTTTAACAGCACAGATTTCTCTACTCCTTCACCTCAGATCTAAAGTATTTGGTAACTTTTGTCATAGTATCTTCTTCTCAAGAAACCTTTTCTACGGGAAGATAAAGTCACTTTACTATTCAAGGGAAACAGATAACCACTGGCACTCATTTGATGACCAATGTCCCTTTTCACCCCACCACCTTTTGAATGAACAGCCCACACTAAAGGAAGGATGTCAAACATTGACTACAAAGCAAACAAACGGTTTGGCTTGGCTGTGAAAGTGTTTCAACACTCTACTCTAATAAAAAGCTGTGATTTTATCATGGTTACTTCCACCATGATTTCTATTGAACTAAAATTTGGCTCACAACTCCAAGCAAGTCCTATTTGCAGGCAGGCAGAATTTGTGCAACCAAAACTGAAATGATAATTGAGAGTTTTTGAATAAATACTGTATTTGTCCTAGTCAATACCCCTCTGTAGTTCCAGTTCTGTCTGTCAAAAGGAAGGATTATTTCCTGAATGTTTAGATTAGGCTGAATGTGAATGCTCACACAGGCACAGGCACAGAGAAACCCTCACCAGGAATTGTTTCTCTTTATTCTAGACGATGCAGAGTTAAAATCTGATTCTAAAACTGCTCCTTACTAAAGCACAGATCACTTGTATGGGCCACACAAAACTGTTGGTAATCAGCAGCAGGTACTGCTCCCCCCAGTCCATCTGCAGAGCCACGCGAGGCAGGAAGGCAATGGAGGAGCTGCAGTGCAGTTCAATGACCCTGCCAGTTTGCAGTCATCAGGGATGTACAATCCCAACCCATGCTCCCACTGCATGGCCAAATTATAAATACATGCAAAATCTCTTTTTAAAACACCCTGAATTGCAAGTGTTATTCCACAAAACGTTCTGTGACTTCACATTAATACTGTTCTGTTGCAGCTTTTGGCTGGCATATAGGGGAAAAGTGCACGTGCTGTCTCATTGCAATGTTAACAGAATACTGAACCAGGTTCTTCTCTTCGCTCTAAAAGACCACTTAGATATTGATAACAAATTTTTCCACATAATTTGACTTGTTCCAAAATTAAAGCAGATACTGTGACATATCTGGACGTATCTAGTTGGAATGAGATGATCTTTAAGGTCCCTTACAACCCAAACCATTCTATGATCTGGTCCTTAATTCATATCAACCCAACTTTGTCCTACCCATTTACTAAGTTCTGCAGTTTTTAAGAATAAAGATCCGGGTACATCTGCTCAATGGAGCATCCCAGTAATCACCATTCCAGGTCTAACTCTTCTGGTTTTCAGTTTATCAGTTCAGAGGACAGTGAAAAAGTAAAATACACTGCCAAAACACAATCACTATCTTCTTTACAGTGTCTATCCCATTTCTGTGATGAAGACTTTACATCAGTGCTGTCTATTGGTAGCAAGGTGCCAGCAACCTCAGGAAAAATGAAAAGGAAATAAAAATAAAATGTAGCTGCCAAAATGGAGTCACTATCTGAATCTGGTCCTGTAACGGTTTCAATGTGTTTCTCTTTATGTTTGCAATGATTCATGCTGTCGGAGGTATACACTGCTGCCAAGAGCTGCTACCTGCTAAAGAGTTTGAGTATTTTCTCATTTTGTTTGCGGTAGGTATTTTTAAATAAGTTGACCATCGCATTTAAAAACAGCAGGACAAGAGAGGTGATATTTCAATCTCTAGAAACAAAATCCTGAACAAACCGTGAATCTCTTTTCAATCAAGTTGGAGGAAGCCTGGTGCAGTAAGAAGATGAGAGAACCAAGGACCCAAAGCACTCCATGAGGTTTGCATCGCTGCCTGCAGGCCCTTCGCCCGGGCAGCTACTGCCCACAGCCATGCCGGTGCCTTCGGGGGCGAGCAGCCTTGCCACCTGGTAGCAGAGCTGTTCTGGCATTTGAAGAACAAGCTCTGCTTACAGATAGGTCTTATTTCTCTAGACAGCCATGCATACTTCCTACTAAAGATTAATTTGGCTCCCACAGTTAGCATTTTGAAAATGTAATTGATCGTTAGAAGCATATGAAAATAAGTTTCCACATGCTGCGGCCATGCTGTAGCCACCGGCGACAGACAAGGGGTGAAAGGATGCTGGGAGGTGTTTCTGAAGAAGGAGCTGTTGCAAGAACAAAGAATATGTCACACAAAATTTCTCCATACTAACTGAACCGTTACTTGTAAAATTGTTTACATGTAATCGCAGAATATTAGCGTTTCCTTGTTCACAGAAAATAGGATTCATATTCTGGGTTTACAGGATTCTGTATCGAGAGAAGGCAACTTTTTATCTCACACAGCTTTATAACATGCCAAGCCAAAACTCCTGAAAGAGCCTCACGCAGTGTTTCTTTAGCCTCAGTCACAGGGATGTGCAAACGGGCAGGGAAAAGAAGCCCAGCAGCAGAAATTGAACTTCTGAAGTCTCAAAATATTGGCAGAGCTCTGAGTTGGTTCCTAAGGTATCTATGCCACTTCATCCACCTCTACATTGAAAGTTGGGTGATAAAAAAGGAAGTATTCTTGAAGGCTGCTTACGAGACTGAGGGAGACAGAGAATGAGGCAGGGAATGTGCAAACCTCCGATATCATGCAGCAGAAAATGTTTATCTTCAGAACACTTTTGAAAAAAAAAGTTTTCCAGTCTGAAATAAATTAAAGACTAATCCTTTAGTCTCGTCTTTAGGTTAAGAAAAGACCGAGTTTCACCCCAGTATGCTTGCAGAGTAAACACAGAAGGTAACTGTGTTCTGTCCTAAAGATTTTTTCAGGTGTTTAGGCATTTTATGTCTCAACACCGCAAAGAATTAAACAGGGCATCCACAAACTACAGGCAGTTTGTAACATGCCCTAAAGCCTTTGCAAGACTGGACCATTATGCAGGAAAATAATGGGGCCAGAAGTAGTAAATACACACTGAAACATGCAAGCAAGGTCATCTTTTTAGTTATTTCTTAAGAACAGCAGTGCTCCTGAAAACCATCAAATCTTTCTGTGATTAGATAATCACAGCAGGCAACCAAGAGGCATAAGAGATGTGAAATCACAATTAAACAAAACCAGAAAGAAATGGAGAGAATGTGTCGACTAGATAACAGAGCAATATAAAATACATAAGCTAATGCATCACCTTTGAAATCAAGGGGATGTGGTGATAAACCGCCAGTGAAAAACCTGGGAAAACTCTCATAAAATGTAATATCTGATCCATTTATCTTACAATCAAGGGTGGCAAAATCTTTTGCTTCACTCTGAGACAAAAAGCATTAGCTGAGGTTTCTAAGAGCTGCTTAGCTGGAAATCTGACCAGTCCTGAAGAGGCTGTTAAACGAAGATTACAGTAAGCTGTGTTTCAAACTGTGTGAAATCATAGGAGGTAATCAAAGCATCGCTCTCAACAGAAAGAAATTCCACAGAGATGTTCTGCTGTAACAGGGAGAACAGAGAGAAGAGAGGAGGTTTGCCACAAGCAAACCACCGGCTCCCAAACATCTGCTCCAACCCAAACAAACACACTGCATACTGAGATTGGATCCAGGTCGTAACACTCGTATTTTTAACCGGCAGGGTGAACCCTGTGCGGTAGCAGGAGATCTGGCTGCAGCCTTGATGCCGGCAGCACTGCTCAGCCCGGGGCGAGGGGATCAGCGCAGCCCCCGCAAGGTTAGTTTTTGGAGGAGTTTGGTTGTTGACGCTTAAATTAAAACATTACTGTTACTCACCACTATGAATATGAGAGATTTAGATCGAGTTCTTGTACTGGGAAGGGAATTCAACTCTCAACTTATTCCTCTTACCACGGGATGCAGAGATATTTTACCATTTACTCAAAAAAATCAGAATAAACTCAGTATCATTAATAGCAATCTAGGACAAAATCTAACCAGGGGGACGAACGCTGTGGAATCATAGAGCACAAAAATCTTTGAGGAAAAATTATGGTGCAGGAAAACAGCAGAATAATGTAGCTGAACACAAGCTTATATTTTAAACCATAAATAATGTTTGTCTCGGTACTGGTTTTCAACTATAAGCCTAGTACAGTCACATCATTTGTTATGTATTTAGCCTTCAGTATGAATTGTAGAAGATTACCAGGCTGGATTAAATGAAAAACTTGGTAACACTCTGCACAACTGGGCATTCTACTAGTCTTGAATCTCCAATAACAAACAAACAAAAATTAAAAGGCTCTAACTACACTATGATTAACACCAAAATATAATTTCTGACTCTTAGAGATAATCTTAATGCTGAAATAGTTAATTAACTTAACTACATTTTAAGTCAACTAGACTGAGTATTAAATGGACAGTAAATGTAAGAACTGACATGAAGCACTCTACAAGTGGACCATCCCACTATATTGCATAATGGAGCCATAACTTACCAGTTATAGCAAATCCTGATGCACCTACAGTGAAATTCACGCCTTAACAGGTCCAATTTATTTTTATTATCTAGTAATAATAAAGTCTTTCTCATTAATAATAACTTTTCCTATTTTTTAACTGGTAATAGAGAACACTTCTGTTTTTCATATGCAGCAAGTGTTATGAGTTTCCTTTCTGACATTTAACACAGCCTCTTTATCAGTTTAATGTCTTTTCTACTTACGCTTTCGGCAAGGTATGTTAGGCTTTTCCACTGCAGGGCTTAGGATGATGTATAACATTTTACTTCAAGGAAACACAGTATAAGTGCCATGTTTTCAATTCCCTTTTTCATATTGCAGTCTCTCAGCTGTATGCAGAATGTGAAATTATTTGTATGCAAAAGAAATGCCAAGTTACCTGTTCTTTCTGCCCTTGAGCCTCTCTAAAGGAACTGAAGTAAAACATTTATCTTTATATAAGTGCCATGTTTTCAATTCCCTTTTTCATATTGCAGTCTCTCAGCTGTATGCAGAATGTGAAATTATTTGTATGCAAAAGAAATGCCAAGTTACCTGTTCTTTCTGCCCTTGAGCCTCTCTAAAGGAACTGAAGTAAAACATTTATGTGTTTTTTCTGCTATCCTCTTCCAAAAATTCTTACCAGATTTTAGATTAATTGTTTTTGTGTCAATACCTAAAATCATTACTTCATCTGAAGAGTTTAATATTGAAATTCAATTTTTCCCTGCGTATACATCATCACAGTTTGCCGATACACATATAAATGGTTATTAATTTTTTACATTCCCATGTTACTATCCTTTAATGCAGTACTTCATGCAGAACCACCTCTGTGGAAAACAATATTTAAGGAACATTCTTTAGTAAAAGTTCCTGGCATCTAATGATAGCTTACTGCTCTGAAATTTGATCTTGTGTGAAAATTCTTTCTTACCACAGTATTTACAGGGACTGAGCCCAGGATATCAGCATCCTAAGTAGCGTCCAAATGTCAACATATGGTAGTAAATAAATAAAATGTGAACCACCACTTAGCATGCATGGACTGTTGGCTATATTTAGCATACTGATTTTAAATTAACAGTGGCTCTCTAATTTTATTCTGCCCACCTTGGGGATAAATTTTTTGAGAAAGAAGAAAATCAGTATTTCATATGCACTAAATCAGAAGCACTGCAGTTTGTGACAGTCGTGCACTGAGAGAATGATGTGCCTCCCTATGAAAACAAAAGGTTATAGGATACACTGCAAGCATCACCTCTCCGCTAGACTGCAGCTTTAGCGTTAACAGAGATGAGAAGGTTTGACTACAGAAATATTTAATGTCTTTTTTTTTGGGGGGAGGGCGAGAGGGGGCCGAAATCAATTGGTGTATTTAAAATAAATTCTGGTCTCATGCAAATGACCTGAATTTCATTTTTACCCCCAAGAGAATCTTGCCTACCATCCACCTACATTTCCTTCTGCTTGAATCTGAATTAAAACGTATCAGACTGCTCACATCTTAATTGCTCAAAATTCATCTTCTGTAACTCTTAACAGATGCTGATAGTCTGGATCTCTTTGGATTTCAAAGAAACTGGAGTAATTTCTATTGCATTTAGTACTGTTTACATTCTCTGACCTTTACCTACTCCTGGGAAATCAACAGAAGAAATAATAATTTCACTGCTTTTGAAAAATGAAGAGCCCATCGGAGACCCTGAGAGTGACCTAAAAATTCCTGGAAAGGGCTGAATTTTCAAAGTGCTCAGCAACACTGGCTTTGCCTCCCAGCTCTGCCTTGGATGCAGCTCCTGCTCACATCCCTCACCACTCTCAGGGGGGGTAACAGGGCTTGAGAGCCCTGAGGAGGACCCAAGGCAGGGGGGGCCAGGGGAGAGAGAATGAGGCAATGGAAGGAGCCCCCACTTGAAAGGAAAGCTGTGCATACGAGTGCTGTTAACACACTCTACGGAATACACCAAGGTTTGTGTTCATCACACAATCGATCTCTTCTTTCCATCAAAATGATAGACAGAACAATCAAAATAAGAGGAATGCGCTGTACTATACAGTGCTGTTTAATCATATGGTTGGTTTCTGATAGCACTGGAAGTATCAAAGGGAGACAAGATCTGTTGAGGCTTGGGTTGTCTTTGTAAAGTAATTTGTGATACAGTAGTTACATACACACACGGTATCTTTACCCCGAAACGAAGTAGAAAGACATGTGTGATGACCCAGCACATCAGGTATAAATCCTCACTTATCCTGTTTCATTCGCAACAAGAATCTTTAAAAGTATGAAAATAGTCACTGCTTCCTTGGGATTTCTGAGAGTATTCAGATTGCAGCTAAATAAGCTCGAAGTAAGAAATTATTCAGGTCAAAGATTCTAATCCACTTGGCCAAAACATGCAAGAAGGGAAGAGATGTTTTTACTTCGCCTTCAGTGATGAGGAGCTGAGATTACTCCAGTGTTCTAAGCATTCACTGGACATTAAAAAGCAACATTTGGGGCAGTGCACCACAGTTGAATGCTTCAGAACAGAAATTTGCTAACCATTTTCCTTACAAGATGAGCTCAATTCTACCTCCTGTTAAGAGACAGGCTACCTTAGTTTTAGTTAGAATTTTTACAGGATAAAAAGTACAGTGACAGTGCAATCCTTCCTTTTACTGGAAAAAAAAATTGATGCCTTAGCTGCTGACAGTGAAAAACCCTGAAAAATAATCCAGCACATAAAAGAAGGGATGTACTGATCGTTTAGTCCATTTGTATGCAAAATATGGCTAGAACATATTTTTTTCTTTTCTAGTTTCCTTAGGTTTAGTATTGCTAAAACCCATGTCTAATAATGGATTTAAAATTAAGAAACATGGAAAGAAAATGGACAGGTAGAGGAAATCCAAACCTGCACCCAGCTATGTGATAAAAGTTTACAATTAAAAAAATATATGCTAAGCTCTTCGGCTTTCTCAATTTGTGGCAAGAGCAAGCTGGAAAGAAAGGAAAGAAGGACTACACCGATACTCATCCAAGGATGGATTTGCCCTGCGACCTGAGAAAAAAATTAATACTAGGATAACTGCTTGAGTACTGAATGCATTGGTCGAGTAGATTCCTCACCCAGCCTGTGAGGCAATCCACCCCTCTGATTGACGGGCTGCAGTCTGGTTCCCCATGACACTGCAAGGAACAAGAACTAACTGCAACAGAGGGTGCATTAATGGGGTGTAGAGTAATTGGGGAGCAGAAAATAACACGCACCCCAAACAGGAAAAAAAAAACCACTTTGTGCAGTGGGAAGTTGAAATTTGTAAGCTCTCTTTGCTTGTGAAGCTTCTCAAAAGACCAGGGTTTTGTTTGCTAACCAGGAAGGACGAGCAAGGACTGACCACACTGTAGTGGATGTCTTTGTTCCAACTCAAGAAAAACATGGATCAAGCTCCTGGCAGAACCACCTAAGGAGCCAATTGAGCTGCAAATTTACTCAATGTACTGGTGAAAGTGGGATTGTTTCTCTGTCTCAAAACCCCATGGAAACTGCGTGGCTCTTCCTCACCTTCCTTCTGCATGCAAGCCCTCGCTTACTGTCAGTGGGACTGTAACTTCTGAGGGAGTTACAATCAGAGTTACTGAGCATTGCCATGAGTTATAATCCTCAGAGTTACTCAGGATTTGTCCCGATTATCCACTACTGCTTGTTTTCCCCTCTTTTCTCTTTAGTTCAAATCTCTATAGAAAATAAACTACTTTGAAAGCAGTTTTATCTTACAGCTACTAAGCATTTTATGCCCTTTTGACACAGCATTTTTAATGCACACCCTAAAATTCCTGCCAACTGTTGCAAGGTTGAAAGTCCTAAGAAATGGCAAAGAAAAAAAGTGTTTCTGGGAGAACAAATGATGTGATAGAGCAATGGGCAAGATGAGCAGCGTGCTTTTTGATACAAAAGGTCCTTGAACCTTGATATGAAAGCCCTACTCCACACTGTTCATGCCCATGGGCAATTGCTCTGATAAAAAAGTGAGGACAGTAACAACTATAAAGTACTTCAGCTGGTCACATCTAAAGGAGCAGAAACACTTAAAAATTTAGTATAGATAAAGAAAAGAAGAGGGTTGCAGTCCTCTCCTGCTCGTTACGGGGCCCACAGAAGCATCCATTGATGTTTGTGCTGTTGCACTTTGCCTAGGGATGCTGGCTGACACACAGTAAGCAACAAGAGTGACCGTAATGACACGGTGCAGTCAGAAACAACTCACATAGCTGTCAAGGGGACAGCAAGAGAGAAATAAATAAATAAATAGACCACTCAAATGGCACAGAAGTGGGAATGGAAATCAGCAGCAAGCTTTTACTCCTACTTAAAACTTCAGGATTATTAATGAAAGCTTCAACCACACTCAACCTCCCCCTTTCCTACTTCATCAGCTTATTTAGCGCGATGGGGTGCCAACTGCCCGAGGTGATAGGTTAGGCTCGGTACCCTACTCAAGCTCTGATTTTTGTGGTTGTTGTTTTATTGCAAATGCTACTTTACAAGATGAGACGTGAATGGTGGCAGTAACACCAAGTCAGTCTGCAACATGAGCATACAAGGAGGGAAAGAATAAAGGGAACACGAGCTCACTGCACACCACCGATAGCAGTGTTTTCCTGGGTGCTAAAGTTTTGGTGTGTCAGTATTCTCAAGTAAGGCTGCCTTCCTAATATCAAATGCATGAATACGTCAGCCCGTGTACTAGAAACATCAAATTGGTAACCGTGGACACACCAAGCTTCCTACCGTCCCTCTCTATTACTGCATCTCACAAACAAGAACATAATCCCAACGGCTACTGCCTGGAGAGAAGTGAATGCTCCTCGTCCCTTTGTTGCTGTTGACACCTCAAACACTTCATTTTACTGTGACTATCTGGCAGCTGACCAGATATAAGTACATCCTTAATCCTCCCCCCAACTTCTTTTATTTTTCTCTTCCTATACAAGTACATTCCCATATTTATGCCTACAATTTTCCTTGACACCTGTAAACGACTGAATCTGAGGCGTCGAAGCGAGCGCATTACAGACACACAGATAAAGAGAGAAATACTGCTGTGGGGATGCAGACCTCAGCCTGTCTGGTGCTAAAAAGCCCAGTTCTTCCCTACCATAGCCTCTTTATCTAGCTCTAAAAAGCCATTTTCATTATAGGTAATACAGACCACAAACACTTTTTTTGCTTGTTGTTGCCTTTTTCTTTTTTTTTTTAATGCATGAGCCATTTTCTTCACTTTGAAAATCCTATTTTGTATAGATAATATAATTTAAGTGCTGTTACATTAAAATTTTGAGTCACATTCCCTTCACCATACCTTTCTGCATTAGGAAGGAAGAGATAAATTTTTAATCTTTTATTTTTAATGAAGATTAAAGAACAAGTTCTGCTTGGCTTGCCTTGGCACACCATGCATTTTAATGTATATTGATTTGTATAAATGTCTCATTTAGAGCATATTTTTGTTAGTATTAATGGTTCTTGGACAGATAAGATCAGTCCGCCTGTAATATTGCCAATCTCCCCGGTCAAAGTTGAAGAACACATTACTTTGTTCTGAGATGAAAAAGGAAGACAAAGAGACAGCTCCTGAGACTAAAATATCAAAGGATCGATGTCCTCAGCAAGAACAGACAACTTGGGGCTGCAGGAGCCAGCTCAGAATTCTGTCTTATATTGACTGCACGGGGGAATCTTGTGTTTATTCCTGCTAATAATTTATTTCCATTTTTCCATTAATTTCCACAGAAGTCTGAATTGATTTTATCAGGAAACGGATTAATGAAACACTTCTGAAGGTGAGCTGGAATCCAGCAGAATTTTATTACTACATAGATGCATGGATTCTGTTGGGCTTCCTTTTGTTATATGGGTATGTAAATGAGGAAAGTAACAGTTCACATTTTCAATGTGAGTTTTAAAATAACTCATTGTAACTCCCTATTCTCACAGTACAAATACAACAGCAACAAAATAATGCAATAACAAAAATGCCACACATTTGCTAAGCTTTTTTTGTTGTTACTTACTGTGGTCCATCCAGTCATAATGCTTCCTAATGTCTCACATTGAAAATATACAGTATGTGAATACATGACCTCTCATGTAAACACCTAATCCGGAACAAAATACCTGCCTCTGGAGTGCTGCGTTCAGTTGTGGAACCCTCAACTTAAGAAGGATATAGACCAGTTGGAGCGAGTCCAAAGGAGGTCACAGAGATGCTCAGAGGGCTGGAGCCCCTCTGCTATGGGGACAGGCTGAGAGAGTTGGCCTTGTTCAGCCTGGAGAAGGGAAGGCTCCGGGGAGACCTTATTGCAGCCTTCCAGTACCTGAAGGGGCTACAAGGAAGCTGGGAGAGGACTTTTTACAAGGGCAGGGAGTGACAGGACAAGGGGTAACAGATTTAAATTGAAAGTGGGGAGGTTTAGATTAGATATCAGGAAGGACTTCTTCCCGGAGAGGGTGGGGAGCACTGGGACAGGTTGCCCAGAGAAGCTGTGGATGCCCCATCCCTGGGAGTGTCCAAGGCCAGGCTGGATGAGGCTTGGAGCAACCTGGTCTGGTGGAAGGTGTCCCTGCCCATGGCAGGGAGGTTGGAACTAGATGGGCTTTAAGGTCCCTTCCAACCCAAACCATTCTATGATTCTCTCTGGCTAGTGCCTAGATAACATCTTAGATTCCTACTCCTTTTTTTTCTTTCACTTGAACCACAATCTTTTAACTCTTGATGGCAAACGAATACAAATCAATGGCAAACAATGGCTTAATAAAGTTACACATCCTGTCTACCGTGGATATAATCTTCCAATAAACTGGCACTTTTGAAAACTGTGATTAATATTAGTTAAATATTTACAGTTGCCATAAGAGCTGAAGGTTTTCCTTGTTAAGCAAGAAGCATCTTGCAAAATATGGAAATTGCTCAGCATGTGATAGAGAATCGCAAGTCCCAGTATCCTGCAAGTTACAGAAAACCTAAGTAAATCCTTTTGTTTTCTCCAGTGGATGAAAACCAGTAACGCTTTCAGATTCACCTGAACTTCTCAAGGGATTTTGCTACTTACAAATAAAACTGGTCAAACCCCATTATCTAAAGCTAACTTCATAAAGCCAGCTACCCCTACCATAACAATTCAAAAACATTAATGCTGCAGCAAATACGTCCTGAACCTTCTAGTACTATCCATGTCTATTACCACAGTGAAATCATTTCAAGGGCAAAATGTCTATTTGCAACTTGATCCGTGTCTTTTGTTTCACTTTTTACCCACGCAATACATTTAGAAATCAATGATGTTCTTTTTCTAGACCTCGCTCCCTTTTTAAAATGGACATGACCGTTCATATACTTAATGACCATCTCTCGAGGGCACAATTCCTTCTTTTTTAACAACAGACACAGAGCAGGACCATGGGATACGGAAGTACAAATGGAGGACAAGCCTTTAATACAAAGTTCTGGAAAGAAGAAAGAAAATCAGGGATACTGAGATGTGGCAACACTGTAGTTTTCAAAGCATAAACAAGTCAAAATCAGATTTTTAATGAGAACGCAAGCTTTGGAAATTATTCATCTGTAATGAGAAAGGTAACAAAGAAGCAACCAAACATAATCATAAATCAGTTTAAGAAAGACTTTTCCTTATTTCACAAACTTGTCTCATAATTTTATGTTTCTCTGGCTGTGAGTAGGAGACACCACAATCCTTCCTCATTCCCTGTTTTACTGTACAGAGCCCACTACTCACTGGCACACTAACAGAGCTCTTGGCAGCAACATCCATAAAAAGTTGAAAACCTGGAGTCAACACTAATATTAAATTTTGTAGGGTAATTTGTCCATGTTGGGGAAAACAGCTTTTATAGGGAAGCAATACCAGGTATAGAAAATAAATTACTACCTGAAAAAGCATTTTTCAAAACTAGTTAAGTGCTTTTCAAAATGTAGCATATTTTGTTTTACTTCCCCTCTGAAAGCTCTGCTGAGTGTCTAAGAGCTGCTTCTGGGAGAGCTGGTCAATGACTGGCTAACAGCTTAAGCCAGGATCTCCATCCAAAAAAGCAATCCAAGTTGTCTTTGTCCATTTATTGAATTTTATCATAAATAAAACTAAAGTAAAATGCAGTTCAGATAAACATCACTGCACAGATTAGCTCATCACCAGAGTGGAAAACGGACTTGGTTGTTAACGTAAGCCTATGGGAACCTCAGCCGCTGATTTCAGAGGTGCTGAGTATGAGGTCCTGGGGAACGTCCTCAGCATGAGCCTCTGCAAATACAGAGGAAACCCCAACTCATGGAGCTGCCTCCAAGGAGAGAGATAGTCCATCCTTGCTTGTTGCGTAGCAAAGCTGAATGCCCTGATGGGACTTTACTGCTGAGGACAATGCCATGCGAGGGCTAACTGTGGGTTCAGGAGACCTCAGACCAATGCCTCACCACAGAAACTACTTCTTACACTCAAGATTGAGATATTTCTCTTTTTCACTCTACAAAGATATCCTAATTAACCTATTTTTTTTATTCCTGACAAAACTCAGCAGTTAGGAATGACTCCAGTTTGCGGACACTGGCCGTGCTGGCCAGAGGAACTCTGTCACTCACAGAGCAGATGCCGGAGCTGGCACCATGTGGCACCAGGCAGAGCTCTCAAGGAAAAAAAAAAAAAAGCAAAATTCACAATCATGATGGGTTTTATGCTTTGTTTTAAACTGTGTGCTGCTTGTAAACTCATTTGGGTTTTTCTACCATACATATGCCACTTCACCTTGTTGTTGTGTAATTGGGTTCTTTGAGCTCTGCCGTTCCAAAATTTTGTCAGCTCTACCAACACAGCCAAACCCCTTCAGGTCGCAAAGCCCATATTTTTAGCCTCAGCTAAAGCATCAGACTGCAGAGTATTGTGCTATGAGACAAATAATTAAAGACCTGCCCTGCTCCACTGCATTTTTCAATAGGTGTCCACCACTGACTTCTTCAGAAGCAGGACCTGCTGAAGGGTTGAAAAATAGGTATTACATTGACCACAGACTTTAGGCTTGCAATTTTAGCCTAAGATTTTTAATAGCTTATTTCTGGTATCTTTTGAAATACTGGCAAATCAAAAGTAAGTAATTAAAATAGGTGCAAAAAACAGCATGTGAAAATGATAATGGGTGGTATTTGTCTGCTGGATTATGGAGAAGGTACATCACTTTTTAATATATTTACTGAAAAGGAAAAAGATTAGAAAACTTCACCCTCGATCAACAGGCACACACAATTCACAACGCCTACAGACCGATAATGCATAACGTATTAATGTGATTGCCACCTGAATAGTCAAAGGATAAGAGCAAAGCATGATTTTTAGGAAAACCATCTTTTCAAACATGTGATATACTGTAAAAAAAGATTCGGCCTCCTCCTAGAAATCATGACAACATTTAATTTGTGGGTGAAATAAGATAATTTCTTATTTTTAATCCTTAGTGTTAACAAACGCAAAGAAATGTTCACCGATATAAATGACATACTAAAGGTCAGCTTGGCTTGGGGGAATAGCGGTCCAGTCAAGCACAGCATTGGAACATATGCCTAATTCTAAGTATAATTGACTAAAGTGGCTAAAATTGAGCACCTGCTTAAGTGCTTTCATGGCTTCCTGCCTAATGAAATATTAATCACAAATGGCAGAGAGCCATTATACCAAGAAGGTCTTATTTATACTGAATTGAATTATATAATAATTAAGGTATATATAATCAGCCATAGTA
Source organism: Eurypyga helias (assembly GCF_000690775.1). Lineage (NCBI taxonomy): Eukaryota > Metazoa > Chordata > Aves > Eurypygiformes > Eurypygidae > Eurypyga > Eurypyga helias. Next base: position 94,631 of record NW_010258600.1, read on the forward strand.
GTAAGTCTGTCAGTGTTCTCATCTGAATCAGCACATTTGAAGAGTGTTAAACCTACAGTGAAATACTCCGGTTTCTAATTAACCTTGCTAGTGATTTTATTTTGTAAAGAAACTTGTAGAGCATCTGTACTAGTCAAAGCAACTGCCAGACAGCAGCAAAGCGCCTGTGAGACTAAGGCTGCTGCCTTCACTAGGGATAATACCGGGTTGCAGGATCAGTGGTATATTAACAAACAAAAAATAGGAATAACTTAAAAATTCAGAATGATAGAAATAGTAATTATGTTGTCCATGAGACTGGTAGTAAGCATATACACTACACTTGGATTTTTACCCTGTTTAATCCTTGTCACTGCTTGATAAAATCCAGGGAGCGCAGCGGTTATTTTCAAGCCTAATTCATACTGGTTCTCCAAGAGCAGGGAAATCACGTGTTCAGATGACAACTGCTGCACTAGACTCCTTTCAAGTCTGTCTGGTCTTCCCATTACTCTACTTAAAAGATGGGAGGATGCAAGAAATTTTTTTTTTTTTTTTAAATTTTGAACCATCTTAAAATATAATACGTGCAAAGGATGTGGTTTTGGTTTTCTGCAACCTATATAGAAATCTTAAATCTACCACTAACTTTTCTATACATGTCTTTTGCAAAGAGGAAAGATGTCAAGACTTCGCCTCTGTATTCTTTAAACTGGTGTATAAGAGACATTCAAGGTGTTAACATCAATAGAGGAGAATTGTTACGATGATAAGGAATAGTAAAACTAGAATTATACTTTTATCACAATATCAGTTTCACGACATAAGGGGAAACTGAAATACTACTCCCTCTCTTTAGAGCTCTGAAATTTCCCTAAAAAAGAGACAACTTAAATATAAAAACAACCTTATCACAAAACCAAAAAGATGAGAATAGAAAGTGGACTCTATTTTTTTTAAACATTGCTTTACTCACTATCATGGCAATTTCTGCTCCTACAGAATCAGTTTAAAATGAGGCTGATTACGCTGGGTTCCTGGTTTCTCCTATCACAGTTAAGAATCTGTTGTTTTTAATATGATGAGTCTGATGATTTTAATATGTCAAAAATATTTTTAATTAGGTCTGAGAATCTTGCAAATAAAATATTGCACTACAATCAAACCAAATTAATATTTGTTAAATGCCGTTTGACGTTTCCTACCAAATGGGGACAGTTTTGCTCCATATGATTTTAGATGTGTGTAAACACTGTCTGCCAAAGTAAACACTGCTGAGAACTTGTACGTGTGCTGTATTTTGAATAACCTACTCATTCATCTCATTCTGGCAGAGCATTTCAGTATAAAAAGATGAGAGTTTGGACAATATAACCTTATTAAAATAAGCTTTCACTCCATTGCACAAAAACCCCAAACTCTTGCCTAAGGATAACTGTTGATGTTACTGTTTTCAAGTGTTGATCTTTTTAGAAAAGGAAACAATTCAGGACTAAGTAACTGCTTTTAATCACATTCCCACAGTAAACATCTTAGGGCAGAAGCGGTTGCATTTACATAATGTGATACAGGTGCCCTGGGCTCTTTGTACAATAAATCCAGCCTGTGCAGACAACGATGTGGATCTGATGAACCAGCTGTCGAGCACTGACCAGCCAGACTCAGCTATGATGCGGGGGGTGGACTGGGTAGGGTGGGACCAGGTGCAGAATACCAATGTGCAGGGCACTGCCTGACTACTGAATGGAAAAATTCCAGTTGGACTCAACAGTGATTCGTAACAGATGAGGCAAATCCAAGAAACACCTGTTAACTTTGGAAGAAGAAAAAAATTGGCAATAATGCTTCAGCAAATGAGTCATCAGAATATAAAGGAGAAACAGCATTAAAGGAAAAGAATGAATTTTACTTTCAGATCTGCAAGCTGCATAAGAATATTTAATATTTGTCACATTCTTTCTAGGGGGACAGTGACTCACTTAGATCAGGATTCTTTCATAATTCAGCCTCAAGTAAATTACAAAAGAAGCTCTCAAACAAAGAGCACATTGAAGATGAGTTTGAAGAAGACAATGCTCCAAAGGAGTACTCAGCCGTGCACGCTCCCTCAGACAATGTCAGCCTGCGTATAAATATAACTCATAATGAGGTGTTACCGGTATGGTTTTGGCAGCTGTAAGCGAGAACGCCTTGGAGTTCAAAGGCACCTGTTCCAGTCTTAGCAGTGAGCTGCTGCAACACGACGACAAAGTCGGCAGATGACCCTGCCCGGGCAGGATGGTGACTGTCACGGCACTGGGGAGCAGGCAGGAAGCCTGGAGCAGCGAGCCTGGGAGCGAGGTCTGCGGTGGACAGGGCCCTCACCGCGGCCATTCCAATGTTACAGACTGCATGGGCAAAGTACAGGATGTCTCGAAGTTTTTGCTCGGTATGTTTTCTTTATCTTGTCAATAACGTTGACATTTCAAGCTCAGGGAAGTATTTTAGGTCCAAGTTCTTAGTGAATCTTATTTCTAACTACCCTAACAATTTGAACCATAAATACAAACACCGGTTAGAACACCACAGTCTTAAAAAATATAGAGCATTTTAAAGTTGGGAGTCAGATTTTTGTTTTACTTTGCAACACAGAAGTAACGTGTCACTCAAAGTTAAAAAATTTGCCCTACGAGTACAGGTAGCATTCAGACTTTTTGACACTAGAGAAGTAAACACAAATTACAGTTTAGACATCCAACTGTGGGGAATCTACTGACCTACCTTAGATCATTCCTGACACGTTTCAGAGCTTTCAAGTATCATCTACAATGAAACGGGTCATAAACAAATGGTCTAGGAAACATTTAAGATTGCTGCAAAATCAACTGAGCATGAATAAGAAGCCTTTTGCAGTGCCTAGCAGTGCCGAGGTGGAATTCCTGCTTTGGTTCAAAATAGTGATGATCAGCCAATAAAGCCTTTTCACATAAGTGGGTTAATGAAGACCATCAACAGAGGAGTCAAAATACCCTCGGCTCCTTTTGGAAGGGATCCTAAAAAGGTTAATGAACGAAACAGAAATGGAAATCTACCTCCAACCTACCATATGTCTGCAACATTTCCGCAACATCTGTGTTTATAATGAACAAGTCCCCACATGCACAGGATAGAGAGCTTTCAAGAACCTAGCTTGGATAATATTATTATTAGCAAAGGGGAAAATAGGCTTAATAATAATGTCAAGTAGGTCATCAAATTGCCTTGGTCTCCAGAATATTGGCAGAGATCCCTGAAAAGAAAAGCTAGCATGGATTATTTTAGGAACTCAGTGAACTGTGGACAACTTATGTCTGTAGAAATTATGTTATTACAGGATTTAAAATATTAGCGCCTCAGAAAAATTCAATACACTAAAACACTGGATGGACAAAACAGCGTGCACTGTGACTCAGTGCCAGTAATAGTACCACCATCCAGTTCCCATCACACCACATCTCATCTGACTTGGAAAATTCGTCTGGTTCTCAAAGCTAATTATATTTATCTGTTATGCATTTCTTTAGGATTGCTGTGATAACAACTGTATACAACAGCAACAACCCGCTTGCTCTGAATCAATTTTTCCCTGATGTTAAAACCTCTATTCTTTGGTTTGGTTGGGATAAACTGAGTACACAACTGTATGCCTTTTGCACATCACTTCACCACAGCATAATCTCCTCCAAAATGAAATGAAACAGTCGCATTTACCTAAGTGAAATGAGCAATTATTGAAGGGTTACTCCCTACCTCAGTCATTTTCTTCCTCCCTGTGTCAGCTTTGGCTTGCCGGTGTTGTTTGCCTGCAGGTTTATACACTTCATCTCCCTGTCACTGGCTTCAGCAGGAGCAGCGGGCCCGCATTCCCCTTTTTATC
>NW_010258600.1:98535-177898 GCF_000690775.1 Eurypyga helias
CGCATTCCCTTTATCCTCCTCAAGCCATCCAATACAACTACAGATGTTTCCATTATCCGTATAAATGTCTAATCCTTTTCTGAACTCCACTAAGCTCTTGGCTTCACTGAACTCTTGAGGGAATTAATTCCACAGGTTAATTATGCATTTGTGTAAATACTTATTTTCTTTAATGGTTTTAATTTTGCTGCCTTTTGGTTTCATTATAAGTCCCCTGGTTCTTGTATTATAAGAAAGGATAAGTGAAAGTGCCAGATTTACTTTCTGTATATGCAATTCATTATTTGTATATCTCCATCGTGTGCCCTCTTTATGTCCCCTCTCCATACTAAACTGTCCCAGAGTTTTAATTCTTTCTTCACACAGAAGCAATTCAAGCCATTTGCCATAATTAAAACAATTAATTTCAAGAAAAATCCAGACTGCTACACAGAGAATTCAGAAAGGAATGAGGAATAAGTTGAAAGAATGACTAAGCTTTCTCCATCTACTGGGATTTTTTGCAAGCCTTACACTGCACACATTTCCATACAGAAGCCTGCTGCTCTTAGGCTATCTAGCTAATAATATTTAAGTGTTTTAATAATCCAGTAAAGTGAAATTAATGTGTTTAATTTATTAAGAGTTTCTTCAGCAGCACTATTGGGTTTAAATTCATGATTATAAGAATTTAAATTCATTACAACAATGAGCACTTACATTCTTCGTGAACTTTTGAGCCTGCTTTGCTTGGGAGTAGTAAGTTGAGAAGAAGAAAACTAGAAGTAATAGAAAAAATGTCTTTATCCCCACTTAGCTTCAGGACCCAGGTAGTATTAAAAACCATATAATTACTTATACTGATACTAAGATAGAGACTTTTTGTAGCTGAACTTTAGCCTATTAATATTTTAACAGCATCAACATCTAATTAACATTTCAGCAGACATGACCTTTCCAAGAAATAGACATGTGAATGGAGATATTTGCTGAAGATAAGATGGTATGGATGGCATAGCTCCTTCTCTTAGGAGATACTTAACTAGAGAGCAAATTTGTAGGCCTTGTGGTTTGTTGGCATGAGTTCCTTACGAGATTGTAAATGGCTGAGGTAGGATATAAATTACATGAGAATTCATTCTCCTCTTCTCTCAAAAAAATTTTGGGAGCAAAGAAATTTCTGCAAGTCTATTTCACACTGAATTTCCTGAGTACATTTTTTGATATGTGTATGTTGCAACTCTGGATTCATCCCAGCCAGTTCAGTAAAGCTATAACATGTTTTACTCAAGAAGCTGAAGCTGCGATGGTTCCCACCGATTCTTTAGTTACGTTGCCTGTTACATTAGAAAAGGGAGTTCCTGCACCATTATACGACCTTTACACCTCAGCCTGTACAAACTGAGGATGATGTCTGTCTGCAGGTCTAATAAATGCTGTCTTTAATATGAAAATATATGGTGGTTTAGGGATTTTCCATGAAGTATGGTCCTCGAAAACCTACTCATACATGATTTTTTCTTTTGATCTCCCAACAACACGTGACATGATTGTCCAACTCTTTCAGTAAGAAACACTCCTGGCAGGTCAATCTTCAACCTTTTTCCTGCTATGACTATGTCTCACTTACTCTTGCTGTATGGAATAGTGTTTAGCAAGATTAGTGAAAACAAACAGTGGATTTCCAGAGGGAGTACCAGAGAGGTGAAAGAATTTGCATCCCTACATATGGAAAGGGGCAGACCACACAAACCAGAACACGTCTAATTTCCATCACACTTAATTCAGTAAATAAAAAGCCCAAATAAAACAACAGAAAACCCTTTGCTGATCTTCCTTGATAAATATAATCAGTAAAGTCTGAAGTCATGTTACAAAGAGTTCCACTCTGGTTAATTAGTCTGGCAGGCAGGGGAAATCCCCAGAAGAACGCTTTGATACTTTCCTTTTATTACACTGAAAGGAAAGCAAGATGTTATTCTGTAAGCCACATCTAAAGGACAAGTAATACATGTTTATCAGGCTCAGAGCCACCTACTCCTGTGCAGTACCCTGATGATTCGTTTTAATAAGCTAAGCTCTTAACCAAAGCACAGTGGAGGGGTTGGACATACTCTTGAATTCAACTTCATGAGAAGCCCTGAAGCTTTTAAACAAAGATCTGTTTCAGCTGAATGATGTATTTGTCTTACTTTGTAAATTCTTTGTGCAAAACAGAGAAGTCTTTGTTTCACCCTTTAATTAGATGAACTAGAGAAGAATAATTACCTTGGACTGAAAATCACTAACTACTCCCCACGAACCTAAGATAAGGAGCATTTTCTGCAAGGGCAACAACATTACACACCCAACAGCCAAACATCCTTTTGAAGTGTTTAGCATGTAACAAGAAGTATGACTGTGCTCCCTAATTCACCTACTTCACACCCAGCTGCACAAGGAGCTGTGGCACTAGACCACCCCCAGTGAGATCCATCTCTTTTGGTGGGCAAGAAACACCACTCTTATGGCTGTTCAAAGAGGGTGTGAAACAGCTATAGCTGCATCCTCTCTTCAAAGTACATATCATTTTAATGAGCTTCCTTTAAAAGACACAATTTTGATGTAGAAAAGAAAAAAACAATAGGCTCCAAAAGCAAATCTGCATAATTTATGTGTTATCTAAGGTTTCTGTCGCTGAAGTCAGATAAGAAATGAAGAGTCTGTATTTTATAAAGGGAATCTGATTTAATTGCATGCAGAAATAATGTGCTCCTTCCCCTTTTTTTCTGTCTTTTTTTTTTTTTTTAAGAATGCAGTATAATTGAATGAAATGTTTTATACGATATAAAAATAATTATCTATCATGTCTGCACTTTGTCTCTTCAGGTCAGGCTCTGTCCTCGCTGTTGAAGCAGGTTCTTCCACCCTTGCAGAGGGCAGGATTGGGAACATGTCTCCAACAGGAAGCCAGCCTGAAGTATCCCCCACTGGGAGGTCAACACTTTGTCTAGCACTTGGCTAAACGGCCAACTTTTGTCCCATATGTTTTGAGGAGAATAGTTGTCTAGCTGTCCAGCCTCTCAATTCAAGCTATAATAACCTTCTGGACAAAATGTTTAATACCATTGCTCTTGCCAAAATTTTAATTACATCCATTGATGCATCAGAAACAAAAGCGTTACCTAATGAATTTTATTCTTAACAGTGGCTTTATCTTTCCTTCTTCACTAATTTCTCAAGGTTATTGGACTGCAGATCTTACCGCCTGTTCTATCAGCACCTGTCTCTTAAGACACCATATCCTGACCATTATTTTTGTGTACTGAAGCTTCTGATCTAGGCAGTAATGAAGTTCTCCTGGTTGGTTTCTGATTTTTTTTTTTAAACTATTATTAAATGTTTGAGATGGTTCACACACACAAAGATGGACACCAGCCCAAGTTTCAGACTAATTGAAGAAAAGGAAACAGACTACAACTAAACAGCATAGATCCGCATGAAGACAGGCATATGCTTTCTCGGAAAATTAAAACCGATGAAGTGTAACAGCTCTGATGGCAGCTGGGGGCTGATAAGCAAAGCAGCTGAGCATCTGCCCAGATTTAACAATGTCAGTGTACCTAAAGTTAGAAATACCTTTAGCTACCTTGTTAAATCACATCTCCTTTTTCCTAATAAATTGAATACCAGCGTAAAGTGCAGGTCCGCTTGCTCTTGTGAGTATAACTCTGAAGTCTTGTTTAAACCAAATACAAGCTGTAATGCTGCACTGTGCATTCTGGTTTGACAGTCAAATGAGATGTGCAGCTCTTCGTAAGCTAACTGGCCTGGTTCTCTTCTGAAAGCTTCCTCGGTTTGTCAGTGCTGATGAAGATAAGAAAACTGAATTAAGATACAGAACTCAGGTTTCTAAGGAATACAGATGAGTTTGGAAAGAAATCAAAGAACAGATGATGTACTCCATTATGAAGGTTTTCAGACCATTGTTGCTTGTGTGTGGCTATTTGAATCACGTTGAGCATTTGAGCTGTTGGACTGACTTAAAGCTTGTGTTTTGTGAGGTCAGACAAGAAGTAGCTGAGAACCTGACCTTCCCTGAACCCCTGAATACTAACGGCACTGGCATGACATTTAAATAGATGAAATACATCTCTGCTGTAAGCACCAATTTTCCATTTATCCAGCATATGCTGTCATAACGCTGAAGTGTCAAGATCCGATCTGGATCATTCGCCAGCCGATGACAGATGAGCGATTCCGGGACAGCACACTGTATGTGGGCACTCTGTGCAGCTCACGCTTGGACTGTGTACTTTAAATAAGATAAAAACCCAGGAGGCCTGCTGTGTGTAAACCAATGCAACAGGCCCACAACAAACCTTACAATAACACCAACATTTCTACCTTCACTGACAGTGGTGTCAGGCCTCTGAGCTAACTTGGAGAACACTGCCTTGGAGCCCTACAGTAGGCAGGGCTACAGGATCATACTTGTAATCCCTAAGCTTTACACTGACAATTAAATTGCTACCTCTTCCAGCCTCGCCCCTCCTCCCTCCCAAATACACAACTCTATTACTTACACTTATGTTTTAAAAATAAAATAAAACTTCTCTTAGTAATAATAGACAGTTCATGTAGTACTTGAGAGTTCCATCTTTAAGAACTCTCCAGCAGCACAAGTCTACTGACTAACCCAACACATTCTGATTCCCAATAATAGCTGTTTTGGTTTTTCAGCATAATGCTGCTGTTTTAAATATCAGTAATTTCTGGGCTCAGAAAAATGTCATTAAGGATTGCCCTTTCCTACTCACCTCCCTCTCCGATGAGATCAGAAAGTGCACAGGCAAAGCCCTTGTTGCTCCTGCCCACAAATCAATATTTACTGCAGGAAAGGAGGAGAGGAAAGGATGGACAGCAGATGAAACAAGGGACTGGAACACAGAAAAAACAAAGAAAAGCTCCATTTCTAATGACTATTCTCCAATCTCATCCTTTTAGGTGCTGTCTATTAAGACTAAGTGAGCAACCGCTAGTAATGTCTTAGTTCTGTTGCTGTAAGAACTTCAGTAAACCAAACACTGCTAATTGTTCTTCAGTTCACCTACACAACCAGACCCTTTGCTTTTCTGCAGTTCAGAGCATGGACTTGCTGGGATCTCAAACAACATTTCAAACATACAGTAAAGGAAGCATTTCTACCATTTCTTTTATAATTGCTTTACAGTTCTTTCCAGATAGATCCCAGATACAATTAAAGGAAGGAGTGGAGGGTGGGAAATACAGTGAGAGTGTCAAGAATGAGTTGGGTTCCAAAAATCAACAGTATGTCAAAAGACGGAACTCATCTATTCTTCCTTGGAAGATGATAGGTTAAACTACAGTCACTGGTCAAGATTCTGAGTTAAGTGGGGTACTCAGTGGAACTATATCTGTGTACTAGAGCTGAAGTCTTAGTCCACAACATCCCTAAATGAAGCCCAAAGACCTCGGATCTGTCACTCACACCATCAACCAGGAGAGAGAACCTCGTGAATAAGGATGCTGTGTGTCTGCTTGCTAAATGCAAGCACTGCCAGCAATGCCCCTGACTCATCATTTCCACTCTAGCAGTTTGAACAGAAGTATTTAAAATAGGGATAACATTTTATTTATTGTGAACATTATGTCCAACTCTCTGTGAATACAGATTACACAACGGATTTTCTTGGAATTGTAGTCACAACGTTATCTGAACGTTGTTGTTATTTCTTCCTAGAACCTTTTCGTTGGGTCCTGATGGCAAATGAGTGGGACTCAACCCACAAATTTATGCCCCATAGATGATTTCAGGCCATGAAATCTCATTGCTATTCTGTACAAATGTATCACTGAAGTCTGGACACTGCAACTTTTGTGAACTTTCTCCATTTTCACAGAATCATAGAATGGTTTGGGTTGGAAGGGACCTTAAAGACCATCTAGTTCCAACCCCCCTGCCATGGGCAGGGACACCTTCCACTCGACCAGGTTGCTCCAAGCCTCATCCAGCCTGGCCTTGGACACTTCCAGGGATGGGGCATCCACAGCTTCTCTGGGCAACCTGTTCCAGTGCTTCTACTTATTTTGCTAAACTTTTACCATGCTACCACAGTTCCCATCTTGAAACAGTAAAGCTTATTTTCTTATAAGAGTCCAAAAGTAATACATATATTCTCAGTTTAAAGGAGAGCTCAATCTATTTTGCTAAGTTATTTTCTATTCATCCTAATTTTCTTTTAGGCCATTTACTATTTTTTTTTAAATAATGATTAACCTTTCAAACCTTTTATTCTTTCTTCTGTATTCTGACTAATGGAAATCCCCAACCTCACTACTTATAATCTGCATTTTTTTTTTTAAATTGTTGATTGCCTGCTTTGCATTTCTCAAAACAATTATTCAAACGACTGCCAAACTCCCTTTATCTTCTACTATAATTCTAGAATCAGCCTTCTTGTCAACATTATCTGTGCCAGTAATAATTACATTACTCCTTCAGAAAGTACCCTTGAACTTAGGCAAAGCAGTACATGAGGAATCACGGTAAGCCAGTTTTTCATATCCCTTTTTTTGCTGTCCAGTTGCTTAAGATACTGGTATCATCTCTGTTTTGTACTTTAACAAACTGCAATCACTTGGATATTTGAATATCGTGACAAAAGCTTAGTGATAAAATTTTTCCTAACACTGATTCATGCTAATAATAGATACCTTTCACTAGCTTGATTAATGATCTTGACAGTGATTTTTTACCCTGTTATATTCCACAATGCAGATGTCACAAATGAGTATCCCTGTGGACCAGCACAGCTAAATCACTGAAACATAATTTCCCTGGTCCAGCCCTTGTGCTATGGAGTCTCTTCTCATTTCATGGTCTAACTCACCATTTCTGAGTTTTCCTCACTAAACACTGAACGTCATATGCACACAGGCAAGCACAGTGTGATGCAGGTAGAGCAGCACGCCATTACCATAGCTCTCATATTTACCTTTCTGTGGTTCCTGGGTAGAATATTACATTTAAGATTACAGGTCTCCATCTTTTGCACTTTCTAGATAAAAGCGTAGGCTCTGTGATCTCAATCAAATCTGATTTCTGACACTGGCAGGCTTAACTTCTGTGCACTAGCCAGTACTCAAAGAATCACAGAACCCTTTAGGTTGGAAAAGCGCTTTAAGCCCATTGAGCCCAACCGTTACCCCAGCAGTGCCCAGCCCAGCACTGACCCATGTCCCTGAGCACCTCATCCACACGGCTCTGAAACCCCCCTGGGATGGGGACTCCCCCCTCCCTGGGCAGCCCATTCCAACACCTGACAGCCCTTTATGGGAAGGAATTTCCCTGATATCCAACCTAAACCTCCCCTGGAACAACTTAAGGCCATTTCCTCTTGTCCCATCACTTGTCTCTTGGGAGAAGAGACCAACCCCCATCCCTGCGCCCTCCTCTCAGGGAGCTGTAGGGAGCAATAAGGTCTCCCTGAGCCTCCTCCTCTCCAGGCTGAACACCCCCAGCTCCCTCAGCCGCTCCTTACAGGAATTGTGCTCCAGACCCTTCCCCAACTCCGTTCCCTTCTCCGGACATGCTCATAAGGCAAAGTACCTTAATTCTTAAAGAAAAAAAACCAAAACTGGAAACGAATCCTAAAATAGAAAACAATTTATAGGGATGCTGCAAGTATTAAGTGATCACTCATTTTCTGCATGAGGTAATTAGCTTGTCTAAAATATTTCATCCCTACCCACGGAATCTATTTTTTCTTGGCCTTTCTAGTGCCTAGTATGTGAGTGCTGTAATTTAATACAGCTTCAAATCATTGTGACCTAGCGCTCCAGAAGCCAGTCGAACAGCTGCCTGTGCCTGCTCTGCGTGACTCAGAAGTCTTGCTCACTTCACGGTTTCAATACTGAGGGTTTACCTTAATTAGCCCTTTTTTCTTCAATTTTGCAGAATACCTCTAATAAAAATAGTCCTTCTGTTAGCCGGTAAGTCAGTCAAGTGTTACCCATAAAAGCCTATGTGTGTTTATGACATTAAAAAGCCGTTTCTGCCTGCTCCCAATTCCATTGCACCTGTCACAGTTGCATTCCAGTTCTCACCTTTGCACATTAGCAGGGAGGCTTGAAACACTTGTGCGTGTTTGCCTTTTCTGGCAGATAAACAAACAAGCCACACGCATTAATTTTAATGAGTACCTCAAGGTTTTTCTATAAAAGAACTCTCAAGAATATTTAATAGCTGAGATAAACACTCAATTAAGGTAAGAAGGTTGTAAGTATTCAGATTTTTTTTTTGAATACCGTCCCTGTGGATATCACATTGATTATTAAAAAACGGTACCCATTAAAAAGAGAGGAAACAAACAGAACTGACAGTACAGATGGTGGGGAAAAGATGTGAGCAAAGTGAAGGATTTGTATAGGGGCCCTGAGGACAAGCCAGAACTTCTTTGCCAGCACACGAGGAAAAGCAGGATTTTTTTTTTGAGGATCTCCAGCCCGTATTGCTCCAGCCCACAGACCCCAACTAAACTTCAGCCAGCAGACGCTTGCCTCTGGGCACAGCAAACGAGAAGGGTCTCTTTGGTATATAGCCAGGAATGAGACTGGCAGCTGAAGACTCCTCAATAGAAAAAGAGAGTTGTAAGCTATTTTTAAACTTAATCTCTACAGAGCGTAAGAACGACGTCGTTGGCGTAATCATTTATTGCTGTCAAATCTATCCATGCTTCTGGCATTAATACATTGGCTACACTAAGAAAATCTAACACTCAGGTCAATGCATTAAGAAAACACGTGAGTAATCTCAGAGATCAGTGCAACCTGCCGAGCAGCCGATGCTGCGGAAAAGCCCATCCGCTGAAGCTATTTCATCCTATGGAAAAGCACAGCACACGGGGAATGCCAGGACAGAGACCGTCCCCAGCCCTTTTCGCATCAAGACAACGATTCAGCACAACAGTCAAATGGGCATTTCACTGTAAATGCATAAATAGTCTCACTGATTTTGGTGAGACTGCCAGATATGTAAATATTTTTATTTTTGACTATTTACAGGTACCTCGTACCGAACCGCCTGAGAAGCCCGAGAGGAGTAAGACATTTTTCTGAGGGATAGCATTAGCAGCAAAACACAACAAAAGAACCAAATATCCTTTAAGTTGACACCGACCCTGAGCTGTGACAGGAAGAAGATAACCTTATGATTGTTCTTTAGCTCCCTTGAATCCTAATTTGGCAACAGAAATTAACTATCATAGAAGGCAACTATGTCCATACTACAGTGACTAATGTGTGGGGAGACAAAAAAACATTTGCAAGGAGCAAATCACATTGTTTAGGGCAAGTGACTGCAGCAGAGAGGGGGGAAAAAAAGCCAAAATATTATTTTCATTAGAAATTCCAAACAGAGTCCATTACTTTTAACTGTCTTTACTTCTCTGGGTCAACTTTCACTTTTGTGGTTGTTTGAACTCCTACACTGAATTAACCATGCATCATTAAAAGGAGCTTTAAGAAGTTGAGAACATTCAGAAATGCCTCATTTTATATGATATGCAATGATGCAAAAGTGGGGCAAAATGCCAAAGCAAAAATGAAATAAAAATAGCCAACAATTTTTTGTAATCTACAGAGCCCTTTACCTCCAAGTACCAGCTGAACCATCTGTTCTGCAGTTGTTCAGGTCTGCAAAAAGAAGAGTGTATAAACCAAAATGTGTTGTGCCTTTTAAAGGTTAGACAATCTGCTGGGTAAAGGAGTTTCTCTCCATATTTAAAAAGAAATAATCAGGTTTTGGTTTTTAACAATATAACCAACATAAACTTGCAAACCAAATTTAAGACGAAGATAAAGATTTGATGGCTGAATACAGTTTCAATTAAAATCTGATCTTTATTCAGCCCCGGGTATGTGATGGAAGGAACGTGTCGCTGACCCTGGCCATCAGGTCCTCTGTACCAACCCGCTGCTGGGTCCTCACTCACCTGCTGTCCCTTACTCTACAGGTACATGTATCTACACCAAGCAGTCCATACAGCTACCAGGGCTTTCACAGACCTACTCATACACGCTTCTAGTGGGGTTTTAGGCCATGTGTCCAGACCACCTCCACTACTCGAGTGTTAGTGCAGCAATCATGCTCTGAAAAACTGCTTTACATATGTAATGTCACTTTCAGGCTTCTGACTACCAAACCAAATCTGTCCTGTAAGATTACCCATTCAAAAACCCTGTTGACAGAACAGACTAGACATTCAATAAAAACATTATGATTTCATAAACCACCGAGATAATTTAGGCTTGACCTACAAGTACATCTGATAATGTGTTCAAATACTACAAAACAGGCTTAAATATGTATCATGTTTTAAGAAATGGGCTCAGTGACCTGAAACCAAGAGATTCTGTGACATAAAACGTATCTAATTTATTTTCTTATTCTAGCATATTTGACATAGATTATAGTTTTAATAACTTTGCTGAAGCTCTTGGGCTATGTGCTCTACAGTTTCAAAGATGACGTAAATAGGACATTTGTGCATGTTTGTTTCTGCTTTACAACTAAAGCCAAAGGCACATCCTTAAATCTCAGGGAAAATGGAAAAGCTTTTTTGGAGCACAAAGTAATGAAGGATGAAGTCCAACTGGTACATCACTTTAACCTTCATCTTTTATGTCAACATACATACTTCCACCTACTTTCCTGTATCTTGTCATTAAAAAGAAAAACAAAAAGTTGTCTACCTTTAAAGAACAAACAGCTGAGTTTTGCACCAATCTGACACGCAATTTAAGTGTTTGCCAATCCACATTGGGTTTTTTTCCCCTTTTTTCCTCTTTTCAGTAATATACATCCTGACTGCATGGGCAACGCTTGGTGCAGGGATGACTGAATGCACCATATTCCATTTCTGACCCCTCATCCCTGCAACACAAACAGTAACTTCCACTCAGTGAAATCAATTTTCAAACAGGACTTTGAAATTTTCGAAGTCAAGCCAGTAAGACAGATAAATCACATTCATGATGTATGATTTCATTTTGCCTACTGATTATTCAGTAAGTCTGCAAAAGATAGTCACTCTCCAGTTCCTAAAATTATCTTTCCTGGGATTTCATTTAATACAAATAATATACATTAACAATGCATATTTTGTTTTTCTTGTGGGATGATGCTCCATAACTCATTCATTATTTATATTCTTTTAATATGCTGTAGAGAGCTGCAATGCGTATACTGGTTTCACCACTCTAAAATCTCTTCAAAAGAAATGCTGAAACCTTTCATTTCCCTTTAAGGGATTTTGGGCAGAATTAATAATACACATTAATAATTCAAATTTTCTTTTTGCCTGTTGGTAGATGAGCAGTTTTCACAGTGGCTGAACAGTTTTCACACAGTATTACCCATCTCCATTAATAATGCATTTTTTTTTTCCCCCTCTTCCTAGCTGGTTGATGGGCAGGTTGCTTATGAAATACTATGCTTTGATAATAGGTAGTTTTGCTTTGCAGCAACGCAAAAAAAGGAGAGACTCAAAATGTGTTGTAAATATTCATCTATCAATCTACTATGGTCATCTTAAGAGGAGCACTGAAAGTATACACCTACTGAGCACTTCCTGCCAGGCTTTTCAGTACTGTCCAAATACTGGAAATGCTCACTCTCCTACTGATCAGCCGTGGGAATTTCTACCCCCACCTACTGGTAGGAATACAATTTAAAATCATTTCACATTCATGAGAGAGAAAACAAAGGAAAAATCAGTGATAATCATGACACCGCTCTTATTTGTTAATGTCTTGAGAGGATCTAAAGATACAAATAAAGCTGAAGGGGCCATGGGGATGCAGAAGGGCCCTTCTGCAAGGAGGGGATTTACATCCAACCTAAGGGCACTCCAAGCCCTAGAATTCTTTCTTTACAATTCTATCAACAACCCCTTGCCATCTTTTCCTCCCTCCAACACCTTTTTTTCTTGTTTATGAGAAACCTGGTTAGAAGTATTTCCTGTACTTAATGGTTTCCTGGCTATCTTTCGTGCAGCATTATGGCACAGCATACTGTTACAAAAGCATGTGATAGATTTAGGCATTGATTCTCTTAAGAACTTGTTTATCAGATAGGAGACAGATTTTCATTTCCCAGCTACCTCAGGGCCTGGAGCTCTTTTAGTACATTAACAATTATGAGTTTGAAACTGTCCACTTAAGAAGATATCAATATATCATCTTCTATTTATAAAATACAGTAAGCTTAAATGCTGCTTAATTGTATAAACTTTACAGTTGCTGGAAATGTTCAAAATGTTTGAATGCATAAATGCCATCAGTCCAAAGGGACAAAAAAAGAAAAAAACAAGAAAGAGAAGGAAATAGTATTATCTGCCTTTCCAGTTTAACTTGAATTTATTTTTAGTTAATGATAACAGACTCAAAAGAAATCCTAGCACTGAGCAATACCAGAAGTGTCATTTGGAACAGAGTTAAACACACTTTTGCTATCATTAATCATGGCAAAAGTGACAGAAGAAAAATGAGCTGGCTAGGTATATCTAATATATTAATTCTCCCTGCAGATTGGCTCAATGCATGAGCAAGTGAAAACAGGTAAACTTTGGAAAGAGAGGAATGTCAGTATGAGGCTTCCCCTTGGTAAGAAATGGTATGATTTTTCTTCAAAGCAAGCTACAAAAGTTAAAAAATCCAAAACCTCTTTTTAAATATGGTTGAATAATTACAATAAAAAATGGCTAAACAGTTTAAGCCCATTTTCACAGTGATTAAGCACGTTTTCCTTTTTTTGTTGTTTTTGTTTCTATGTTGTTTGCAAAGGATTGATTCATACTAGATTGCTGGAGATCTGGATAACTTTCCCCCTTACAGCTACCCTGAAACTATGACTTTTTCCCCCCAAAGTATTTAATTTTATTCCTACTTCTTAGATATACTTACAAAAACAAACCTTATTTGTTGTTTTATATTTTTCCCAGCTTTGGTAAAATTATAGCCATTCAAGATGTTCCTTTGTCCACTGAGGAAGCACATGCAAGGTAAGCGAAGTGATAGGTAAAGGAACCTTCTTCTTTAATTCAGGTAAAATTGATAGGTGATAATTTCAGATCTGAACTTAAGCTTCCTCTGTATTTCCTCATATGTTTTAGCAGTTATATCGCACATATGGAGCCCTTCCTAAAAATACAGAATGGAGACCTACTTACAAAACTGATGACTTTGTTGACATGATGAAGAAACATTACTGTGCAACTTGAGGAATCCAAAAATAGTGAATTAGAATCTTTAACATCAAGTTCCAAGTTGACCCAAAGGCACAACAGAAACAAAAGCAAAATGAGGACGTTAAATACAATGTAAGAATTGCATTTTCTCTGCTGGAAATGGATTAAGTTCTTACTCATTTGATCAAAGTTTTTATATACGCTTCTTTTACTGCAACAGATCACTGAATGATGAGATCCTGGCAAAATCAGGAGATGGATAACTTTGAGAGACTCACAGACTGTTCTGTCCCAAGCTATTCATGTAATCCATCTGCAGCTCAAATACTCCTTTCCCAGCCTGTTTTTTAGACTGCAGGTTATAGGAAATGTTTTACCTTACACAAAAAGAGCTAAAAACAGGGGCAGTGGTTTATGACAAAACCACAAACAATAATATTTAAATTAGTATAATTCTAAAAAAAATTGTGGGAACTGTTCTAGTTGCCTCTTCAGATCTGTGTGTCCTGGGCTATATTGGTGCTGTCATCTTCTGGCATTGTCAAATAGCAGACAATTTGCTGATTTATTTGGGATAACATCTGCTTCCTACCTAGGCATGGAAATGACAGCAACTGTTTGGTGGGAACAAGGTAGAATCAAAGGAGCTTCACAAAAAGGCAGCAGGTAAAGGCAGCACAAGAGCAGCAGTGATAGGAATGTTGAGTGAAATACTGAGCAAACAAAGTAGAGGCACATTTTTAATTATTAGGAAAACCAAATTAAGTCACATTTAAATTGCAGAGAATGATATGAAAAAGTAATAATGAAATGACAACAAAACTGGAAAAGCTGCACTGTGGACTCCACATGATTCCAGCAGCACCTACATTTTACAACCCAGCGTACTGGGAGAGACAGCTAATTTAAGGTTGGTTTACAGCAAGCCTACAACCCATCTGTTTTGGAGAGCCAAGACACTAAAGAGAATTTCAAAATTAAACCGAAAGATAAACACAGATCAGGGATGTAGTTTTCTCTGTTAATGAAATTTTTTTTGCATCTGTTAAATGATAAATAAAATGGAGAAAGTAGATTGGAAGAATTTGTTCATTTACTTAAAAATTATTTAATCTATCAGTTCA
The DNA here is from genome assembly GCF_000690775.1 of Eurypyga helias. Taxonomy (NCBI): domain Eukaryota; kingdom Metazoa; phylum Chordata; class Aves; order Eurypygiformes; family Eurypygidae; genus Eurypyga; species Eurypyga helias. Next base: position 112,889 of record NW_010258600.1, read on the forward strand.
CAGTAATCAATAGAAAAGAAATTCAGTTTAACCAATATTAATTTATTATTGGGTCGAACTTTGTAGTGCTTCTTCAGGTGAGAGAAAAATGTGACCCATTAAGTTAGTGGCTGCATAAGGTTTTTTTGAAAAGACCTGTGCTAGTGCAGGACTACAGTATCCTCAGGGATGGCTTGGGAACTACTGTATCTCAAATACACCTCCCTGAATCATAATTTTATTCCTCGGCTTGATACTGAAAGAAAACATTAATAAATCTAGTGTCAGGGTTTTTTTGTTTCTACAAATCATTTTAGTCCAAAAATGCTGACGCTATCAAGCCAAAACTTCTTGCAAGAATGACAGTTCTGACAAATATCTCAGACTTTTTTGGTAAAACAACATTTCAGTTTGCGAATCATGCTAATTACAGCAATCACAGGAGTGTCAAAAGTGAATGGCAATGTTCTTGGACAACTGAAGCAAAAGACTCATACAAATTGGGGAGATTTACTTCGTTTCAATCTCAGTGTTTTTCCTGACATTTCAGTCTTGCTTTGTGGTTTGAGGAGTTGTTTGAGGTTTGTTACTGTCTTCTATGTACAGGAGGTGATAATTCAAGGAAATTCAAGGAAAGCACAATGCAGTGAATGAAAAAGGGGGATATGCTAAAAAAAATTGCAATGGGCTGAAGTGTGTTATCAGGCCAGAGGGATCAATAAGAAAGGTGAAAGTCCACCTGACTTGCCATATGGGGGTTCCAGACCAAATGTATGTTCTCTGCGTTGTAGTATACTGGTTAGAAAATCTGCAAAGTGAAACTGCTTTTGTCACCTCAAAACAGATTATGCAGCTTCATATTTTTCTTGCCCCTGCTCCCATACAGCGGTCAGTCATTATTTTCTGTAATGGAAAAGACTGTGTCAGCTGCACCGAATGTATACAAAACTGGTTTAAGCTATAGGATGATGACATTTGTGGTCAAATAAAAAATTGATACAAATATAAATAAAAATTGATGGCAGCTTCTAAGGTCCAACCTTCATTTTAACCACAAGAACTTATTCTTTCCTTTCTGCTGCTTCTGAATAAGTAATTTAACTGGAAATGCAGACTGACCTGACATACGTAGGTAAACTTTTGTGTTTTCAATCAGCAGCAGAGCCAATTTATTTTCTATGTCAACTTTATGGATAAAATATTACATATTAATCCTCAGAAATAGAAAAACTGCATTATTTTGAACCATTTTCCATTTCAGGATGATGTTAAAGACAGGAATTACTGTAATTTAACTCTGGAGCTGAACTCTCCTGCCTGTGAGAAGACTGTTGTGGATCCTGGTTTGGGTGCATTTAGTGAAGAACAGACATACAAAAACTGGTTTCAATAAAATTACAATTTTCCATCCTAAATACCTGTTATATATAACCAAGACCTTATGACTGTGAAATACATATGCAGATATAGTGAATACTTTTTTTCTCTTATTTAACATTATGTGGCTCAAAATATAGTGTGAAATCTCATTTTCATACTCTTTAAAATGATGAGACATCAAATATGGAAGCTGTAAATCATCATCTTCAAATTATGAACCTTTTAGATTTGGATATCACTCAATATATGAGCACTGAGGCAGCTACTGTTGGTGTTGGAAAAGAACCAGCTTGCTAAAGGAGCCCTGCACTGGAAAATGCTTAATAACAAGAAATGCTTATAAATATTCATTCATAGTTATCAAATCACTGTAAAAATGTTGCCTTAAAAACTCCCAAATAAATGTTAATTTAACCTTTTGGCACTTCTCAAATATTTATCTTCTTTGGTATTTCATGTTTCCCCATTTACTCATTAGTTATTACACAACTTAGAAAAAACATACCTACATCTTTACCAATTAAGAAATGTATTTGAAAAGTTGCTCATTAGAAAATATTTTTGCCTAAGATGAGATTAGTCATGTACTAAGTTGTTTATCTGCCTGTGTAACCGCAGAGGAACAATCATTTTACTGTCAGTCTTGCTTAAATAGGTTTTTTAAAGAGCCAAAAACGGAGGAAAAGTATTTTGTTTTAATAAGGTCATGATGCTTATTGAATATTTGCATATTGAATGTTAATTTCTTATCTCTACACAGTAAAAAGTATTTTTGTCTATCCTTGAAAATTAGAAGTACAAACAAGGGCTTCAAGAGGGGTAAACAAAACACATTTATGTGTATTTTTTGACACTTGTAATTGTTCACCCACACTTCATATTCACACCTATTCAACATGAGGTAACGACTGCATTATATTAAGCTCCATTTATCCCTTTCAATTTGCTTATGATAGATGCATCTATAGGTATAGAAATTACTTAGATAAGTAACAAAGCTGTGCCACAGCCTAAAATTGTAATCATCAGCACAGGATGTTAATTAGAGACAGAGGAGACAGATGATGACAGTTTGTTAAGATTGTTTCTATTTTAAAAAGCACTTAAATTGAAAATTAAAAGGATCATTATGCAGACTGAGATAGATTTCAAGTCTAACTCCTTCAAGGATCTTCCATGACGGCAGTCCACCAGAACTGGGCTGGCAAAACACCATCCTTAAGTTGCAAGGTACCTCTCTTTGCCCTTTTCCTCAAATCCGTGGAGACAGATGCTTTCCTCTCTCCTGCTACCATTATTTCCTTTTATACCTATTTATACTGAAGCCTGTAGTAAGTAGAATGGGCAGAACAGGTTCTGGTGATCTCACAAATCACCTGTATCCACACTTTCACACACAGAAACCTAACAGGAAGATCGGCCGTCAATATCTTCCATTTACAGTGCATTTATGGATAACTTTTAAAATAAGATTGTGGAGCTTGACTTTTCAAACTATTTTCTTCGTAAGGACCATTATTGACTAATCTATCAAATAATACAGTTCCCCTAATGATGCACCGATGTAATAAATCATTACAAATGCACTACCATCCCGATGATATATTACTCAATAACATGATAGCAGCTGGCAAGAACTTTCACTGAATCAGGAGATGCAACTTTTATCCTGTTTTTTTAATTCCCATAGTTAAGAATAAGGAGGAACGGACGTTAACAGAGAGACTGAGAAAACAAGTTCACATATGAAGAGTTATAAATTCTCTTAATGAAAATTGACAACTGTGGTATCTCTAGTTTGGAAGGGCAAATGTTACTTTTCAACTTTCCAACAGCTTGTAAAAACAAAAAAATCATAAAATCATAGAATCAAAGAATGGTTTGGGTTGGAAGGGACCTTAAAGATCATCTAGTTCCACCCCCCCTGCCATGGGCAGGGACACCTTGCACTAGACCAGGTTGCTCCAAGCCTCATCCAGCCTGGCCTTGGACACTTCCAGGGATGGGGCATCCACAGCTTCTCTGGGCAACCTGTCCCAGTGCCTCCCCACCCTCTCTGGGAAGAATTTCTTCCTGTTATCCAATCTAAACCTCCCCACTTTCAATTTAAACCCGTTCCCCCTTGTCCTGTCACTACCGGCCCTTGATCACCATATCATAATTCCATATTTCATTCTTCTTTCCAATTTACTGCTGCACTTCCAGTTGCTCACAGTTTAGCACCTTAAACAGAGCTGGGAATGATAGGTAAGCCTTGTTCTTGCCACTGCCATTTGCAGCTTTCATTCCACACGTGGCCCATTTTCCCAGCTGGTGATTCCTGGGAACATGTGGTGCTATTAACCCTAACTCACATCCCTTGGCTGAAGCACCTTAGCATCGCCAACAGAAACAGCCCCCCCTCCCCCAATATCCTCTTCTGGCAGACTGCAGAGCTCACTGAACAAAACATAGGGGGAAACAAAACAGCCTTTTTTTAATTCTTATTATTTTTTATTTAACTCAGACATTAATTTTTCCCTGCAAGAGAGAGACTTGATTAGTTTCATTCAAAGACCCTGCAGCACTGCTGTGGTGAGAGAAGCAGCAGGTTCTTCAAGCAGCTCCTACTGCTCCACCAGCCTGCTCCTCACCATTCATTCATCCCTATTTCCCTTGCCAGGCCCAAGATCTTTCAATGGTTTATTAACTCTCTCATCTCTGCCTAGGAAGGATTAAAGCACTAAATTCACCCTGTGGGAGCAGGATAAAATCTCTCTATTCACTACATTCCCCATTCTGCCTTCTGCCACTTTATTTGGGTTTTCTGCTTTTGTACTCCCTATCTACATTTACCATAGTGTTGTTATTTAACTTAACTCCATGAAGACAGGAAATGTAATATAAACTGAAAAGTGTACCTTATTTTCATATACTGATCACTCTTCCTGTTGATGAATGGAGAGGACAGATATTCTGGACAGACTGCGGATGTTACTGTGAAACACTTCAACTGAGGTGGTGATGGGATCAGCTATACAAAAAACGACATCAAAGGCAGCTGAAGTTGCAAACTATGCACACAGAAAAAAGGAAATAAAGATACATAAGATTTGAGGATTTAGAAGGACTTCTTATTGAGGCACTTAATAGGTAGAAGAGCTGCTGATGGCAAAGGAGAAAGAAAGGTTAGGCAGAACTGCAACATCTCTTTTCAAGCAGATTGTTTTGATGTGATCCAGACCTGACTACATGGGATGATGTTTATAGACAAATCCATTTGCAACAGCAATAGCTTCACGGTTGAATGAATCAGAAGGTATTTTCTGTACTTAAACAAAGCTGGAATGTAATACAACCTAAGAGAGAAGCTGAGTTCTGCAAATGTCTTTAACATAGAAAAAGGAAAAAAAAAAAAAAGAGCACAAGGGGCAACAACCTTTGCCTCTAAGAGTCTTTTTGATTTCTGGATTTTCACTTGGTTTACTGCTATGGAAAATTATCCTGTGCCAAATGTTACAGCTGTGGTATCCATGAGTCAGAAATGTAGGCTTATTGGAAACTGTCAAGTGCAGCACAGAAGACTTGGATTTCATTCAAAAAGCAATCTAATCATGGTGCTCAGATAAAAAGCCAAAAAACATGAGATCAAAAGACAGGCACATCCAGTGATGAACACAAGTTAACTGAATGTCTCAACTGAAAATAAAGATCTGGAACAATATTCTGGAGCTAGAGATAGAGCAGACCAGAAATACTTTACAGAACCTCCACCCCACACAGGAAACCAAATTAAAAAAGTCAGCTATGACACACCTCAAGCCACACCATGAAGGCATCAGCGGCTACATGTCTCTGCACAAGGCTAAATCAACACTTGTTCAGAAGCCTGTGCCACAAGGTTTGGAGACAGCACAACTAGTGACTGCAAGTACAGAGAGAAAAAAGGCTAAAATACAGAGGCCTGGTGTCATCACACAACACACTTTGTATTTCTGCTCACTTCTTCCATCATCTATTGCTAGTGAATCTCCCTGAGCACAGTCAGAGTGGGATCTGCCTCACTGTCCTGAAGCAAGAGCCAAGTCTCAGTGCTTTGTTTCTCATGTTGAAAAAGGGTTTGTCTATAAGCATCTCAAAAAGCATACAAAATCCAAAGAGGCCACTAAACCCTAAGCGTTCACACTGCTCTTCCCTTACCCAATCTCTGCATTTCCTTTTTGTCTTTCCTTCCCACTCTGCAGTGCTCCCATAGCTGATGATCATTGCTAGGGCTCCAGAAAGGACTGCTGAATTCCTCAGGAAGACACCGATCTCCTGTAATTCATATGGATTAGACTACTTTCAATTTTTTAAAAAGCATATCAGGGTTACTAATAGGAACATTGTACTTATCAAATCAATTCCAAGGTAACCGCAACTGCTTCATGATCTCAGTTCAAGAAACATATATTGGTTTTTAGTGAGACTCTATTTTCCCATTGATGAAGAACAGCAATTTTGAGGGAGTAATCTGAGCAGCAATTTATTCGAGTCATTGCAAATACTCATTAAATAAATTCTTTGCAGTTTGACAGAATAGGGAAATGGAAGTTCATAGCACAGAAATTAAACATATAAAGAAGCAAAGTAAAATAGGAGATCTACTTAATTTTTTTGATAATTGCTAGTATTAGTGCACTTGGACGTTAATCCTATAGCTTCCCCAATTCCTAGTAGTTTCTAGGTTACATGCAAAACAAGCTGTGGCCTTTCTATTGAAAGAGATTGACCTACAGAGGCCTCTTCCACAAGAAAAGGTAAGTGGTGGATACCTATTCTTCAAGCGTAGGTCATTTCCACTCCATGCAGACAACAACAGTAGATGGAATGAGGCAACAGTGTTAATTAGATCTAGAAACATTATTTTTGAGGATATGAGGACTCCAAGTCTGCTAACAGAGAACGTGCAGGAGCAAACAAGCAGTTTATAGCTATGTATCTGATAAATCACAGTGCCTGTAGGGGAGCTGCTATCCTAGCCTCAGTATGTGGGTCAGCACTGCTGCAAAAATAAACACTATCTGAGCACCAGAAAGATCATATTTTGCCTGGGCCAAAAATGTTTTGCAACTGAGGTAGAACTAAATGGCATTTTAACCACGTTACCTAATCATCCCTATTTCTATGTCTAAAATGTAACTTGACTCAAGGGCAGTGTCATACCATGGTACCCATCTACGCTAACAGACCAAATCACATTATCCGTTTTGAGTGATGACAGTGCTCTAACTGGATTTTGTACTACAGAAGAACCCCAAATGGTAAGAGAGAAATTAGTGTTAAAAGAGAAAATGTTCGTGTGAACACAAATATAGAAACATGTCACTTGACAAATGCCATAGGTTTCCTGGTTAAAAAAAAGAAAAGGAATATTCCCCACCAGTCCATTTGATTAGTTTATTATTCAAAACCAAAAAAGATGGTGGGCCATCAGATGAGTCCTATCTGTATTTTTTAAAAAAAGCTGTATATGCAAGTATAAAGCAGATAAAAATGCATTTCCATGGATAAATTAAAATATTCTTGTATTTAGGCAAGGCCGAAGGTACTGGTGAACAGCAAAATGTTAGAAAGAAAATGAGCATCTAAAAGAAAGATGCTGGGTCAGCATGTTGGAATTTTCTGGTATTCAAATGAGGTAGGGAGGTGTTCAGTTTCCAGAATGCCTACTTTTAACGAGAACACAGAAACAGTAAAATACTTCAGAACCACCAGATACACAGTGATTGAGGGGATTTGGTTTATGGGTGGATACAGACAGCTCAGCACTGGCAAAAGCAATGCAATAATCTGGGTACCAAAAATAAACATGGAAATCATTGTTGAATACAGAACTCATAGGGGAGATTTGTGGTGATTGCAAATAATAAAACCATCTGTCCAATAGTAGGAAGCACCACGCTAGGCAAGCAAGGGAATGAAGCGTAAATCACAGAAAGGCACCCTGGCAATGGAAAAGATGCTCCTGAAAGCTTCTCTGGAAAATGATGTGAAATTTTGATTACCACATAAAGTCATTGCAGAGATCAAGCAGGTGCAGGTCAGAGCTATCAATTCACAGAGAATTTGGGGAGTTTCAGCTATGCGGACAGATTTGCAATGTTTAGTCTCTCAATCATAGAACAATGGAATCTAAGTGGGATGTTTTTCCAACATTTATGAGACCTTGATGCCAGTAGAAATTTTTAAAAGCAATCAATTAAACCTATACATCCCAAGAAGTGAAGAAAAAGAGTAGAAAGGAATAGCGTTCACAGAAATTAGAAGATGTCTTTACATAAAATTTGATCTTAGTCCTGCATAGATATCTTTCTCCCTTTTTATTTAGGCTACTAGAATATATTTCCAACCATATTCTCATGCCAAAAATGTATGGTACTATAAATAGAGATAGGAATGCAGAGAGAGAGAACACCAGAGACCTCAGGCTTTCCAGGGACTGAATCTCCAGCTTATCTTATTTTGGTTTTTAAAAGCAGCTCATACGGACAAGAAACCCAGACCTGGACCTTCCTCTACTGCACACACTCTTGGTTTGAATATCTTGTATGAGTTGTACCAGGGTCCACCTCCCCAGTGCCCTCTTGCTGACTGGCCAATAACAGGGAAAGATGGAAGAACAGAGACCATGGCAATCTCATTCTATGGTTTACACAGCAGACTAATAGACGATAGGCTTAGGATGAATTTTGACAGAGATAAGGATTATAGTGTCTGCATTCTGAACAGGATATATTTTATACAAGGTCTGCTCCAAATCTTCTTAAACTTTAATGAAAAAAGGGAACTTATGGGCACATACTACTGCTGCAAGCAAGAAGTGTATTTCTTCTCAGCTTTTCTGGAATTTTAAAGTTGAATCACTGTTTTTTTTCAATTTATTGCTTCATTCTATTTCCAGCAAGGGTTGTGGCCTTGGAGCAGCCAGAGACCTTGGAACTGATTATCTCTGGTAAAAACAATCAATTTTATCCATCACATTTGAAATTTAGGTTCCTCCGCATGCTCAGAGATGACTTCATTGTTTCAATAATAAATAAAAAATAAAAGGCAGGATGCACAACTATAAAAAGGAGCCACAAAATAAATTAAGTGAAAAAGACAATAAGTGCTCCTTATTCTTTCTTTTGTATTTATGTTTGATTTGGATGATGACAGTGACTACTATGATGAAACTGCTGAAGGTACGTTAAAGGAGCTAGCTGATAATGGAAAGAAAGATGCATCTCTTCTTCTTTCTTTCTGCTAGTGTTGGTATTTCTATGAACAGTATTATCCCTGTAAAAGCACACAGATGCTGCCTAAAGCATTAAGAAAAATCTAATCATTGTGCTATGATAAATAACTCTTTAAATCTGCGTATTTAGATAGAATAAAAAATAATAACATATAAGCTTCCTATTATACCTAACTAACTTGCAGCATTTTGACTGTCTTCCAATAAGCTGATTTTACCAGTGTAAAGAGGTGATTCTGACCTCGGCTCATCTTTCTAGCAAACAAGACAGACACAAGGATGCAAGACACCTATAAGGGTACGAAAATCCTGTAAAAGTGAAGATAGTCAGTGTCCTGGACACCTAACAACAGCAACACAGATTCGTGTTAGCTGGGGCTGACAAGCTAAGAAGCAGGTGGAGATGCCACTTCTTAGATGTTCTACATCTTCCCTGAAATGTTGCATACAGATACACATACAGACATAGAAATTGTCCTTCTTTTCTTTTGATAATCTTTTTTGATGCAATAAGCAGTTTTCATACACTAATATAAGTATTACAAGACAGATTTCTACCTCAGTTCATATTTTCTTGAATTTCATTGAAAATTTTAGCATATATAGTTATTTTTACTGATTTAGGGTCATTTACCTGTTCTATAGGCAGTGAAAACTTGTTTAAATCTGCAGGCTTCACGACACCTATTCATTTCATAATAGAGTATGAAGCTTTAAAGTTTCCATTTTACCTGATTTTTAAATTTATGTGTGAATGATCCTGGCTAAGATTTACAAGATTGTCAACTATCGCTAAGAGCGACCTAAAAATTAGATCTTTCAGAGAAGGTCACAAAATTTATGCTCCGCAGACAAAAAATAAGAATAATTAAAGAAAAAAAAATGTGGGAAGCAAATTGCCTAAGAGGCACAGCTTCAAAACACAAAAGTTGACATGGAATTTATGAAAAGTTTGCAAAAGGATCATGTTACTTGTAAGAAAAACAGTTTTCAGTATTTCTTACTTGATTGTAAAGTACTGGAATCTCAAGAGAATGTCTCTTGGTATGACATGCAACAGTGAGTGTTTCCATAGCAGAAAGAATCAAGTAGAGTAACTACTTCGGATTTTATGAGAAGAGGGTAAACTCTACTGTCTGCATTAGAAGAAGGTCTCTTCATTCTCTAGAGATGGATTGGCAGCAAGAGACACATTACAGCAGATTATAGTGCAATTTCAGAAAAATTGGTGGAAAAAAAAATTACATAACCTGCCAACTGGTTTTGAACAGTGGGAAATACAGAGTAATTGTATCTCTTTTCCCTAAAAGTGTCATTTGTAATTACAAAGGCATACAGAATTCCTCTATTCTCACTGCACAATATTCTACCATACAGTTTGACTAAAGAAAACACACATATTTCAGGGCAGTAAACACGGTGACTTCCAACAGTTTGGCAGAGAAAGTAAAAATCAAGCAAAACCACAAGATACAACCTGTAAAGCAACAGTGATTTATAAAGATAGAAAACCTTAAACCAGCTTCTCTGGGCAACCTGTCCCAGTGCCTCCTCACCCTCTCTGGGAAGAACTTTTTCCTGATATCCAATCTAAACCTCCCCACTTTCAATTTAAACCCGTTACCCCTTGTCCTGTCACTCCCTGCCCTTGTAAAAAGTCCCCCCCAGGTTCCTTGTAGCCCCTTCAGGCACTGGAAGGCTGGCATAAGGTCCCCATGGAGCCTCCTCTTCTCCAGGCTGAACACCCACATCTCCATCTACAGCCATGCGACCTGTGATCTTTTTGGAAAATAATGAACTACCATTCTCTGCTGTGACTGTCTTGTTTGTACTCACAAGGCAATGTCTTCAGGGCAGGCGCTGTCTGTCTGGGCAGAGTTATGTCAAGAAATGCTGGCACAGTGGGATTCCCGTTACAGCTGACTCTGTGGATCCCTGCAAGACAAAATAGTTGAAAATATATATCCAAAACTTTAGAAATATCTACAAGAGATTTAATATTACTGTAAAAATAGCTTTAAAGTGAATTAGCTGACGACAGGAGCAGAGTCAATGAAATAACATGGCCGTGCCATAACAAGCATTAGAATTTTGCTCCGGAGTCAGGGAGCCTCAAACACCAAATCATCGACAAAACAATGTAACATTTACAATCTCTGTTAAGAAGAGATGAGGTTAGATATAGAAGGCAAGGAACAGAGTGGTTTAGGGAGGACAATATGTCATACAGGAGGTGCTAGAAGGTGCCTGACCCAACCAACTGAGGCACCCTAAAGATGTTAAAACAGCTGCTAAAGAAAAGGTTGCAAATTTAGAAAATTTATAGATATGAATGCTCTGAGGCTGAACAATACAAGCACACTGCCAACTCTTACTTTTCATCTGTCTCTTTCTTTGTAATGAGGGTGCATTTTAGGGGTTGTCTTTATAAAGGCGAACTAAGTACTCCGAATTTCAGAACCGTTTAGTACTCCCCCCGTGCTTGTTTTAGCTGGGATAGTTAATTTTCCTCACAGTAGCTGGTACGGGGCTGTGTTTTGGATTTGTGCTGGAAACAGCGTTGATAACACAGGGATGTTTCGTTATTGCTGAGCGAGGCTGACACAGAGTCAAGGCCTTTTCTGATACTCAGCCCCCCACCAGCAAGTGGGCTGGTGGGGGCACAAGGAGTTGGGAGGGGACACAGCTGGACAGCTGACCTCAACTACCTAAAGGGATATTCCAGACCACATGGGATCATGCTCAGCATATAGAGCTGGGGAAGAAGGAGGAAGAGGGGAACGTTTAGAGCAATGAGGTTTGTCTTCCCAAGTTACACATGACAGAGCCCTGCTTTCCCGGAGATGTTTGAACACCTCCCTGCCCATAAGTGTTAAATGGATTCCTTGTTTTGCTTTTCTTTTATGCATGGTTTTTGTGTTACCTAATAAACTGTCTTATCTCAACAATGAGTTTTCTCACTTTTACCCTTCCGATTCTCACCTCCATCCCACCTAGGGGGGAGTGAGAAAGCGGCTGTGTGGGTCTCAGTTGCCAGCTGGGGTTAAACCACCACACCCTCAAATTCCACATTTCTTCCCAAAGAACAAGAAGGACTTAACTGAGACAGAAAGATTGAAGGGAAGCTGAAGATCAAAATCTGGTTTTCTACTAGCCTTTAAAATAATTGAAAAATAAATAGTATTAATTCAAATGCTAACCTTGTACTGTATGACCTCCCCAGCAATACACATAAGCTATAGCATAACCTTGCATTAATAATGAAATCAGACAATTTTATACCTCTTTAATAATGTATGCCAAATATATTTGGGTTTAGGAAGGATAGCATTCGTTTATCGATCATGATGCATTATCTCCAACCTGGAAATTTCTAAGCAGCTTTCATCTCCTGTGCAATTCTAAATAATTCAGAATGTAATTTCAGTTGGTTTATTTTGTTTGTATTTTTTTATTATTAAATTTGTATTTTTTAATCAAAAGATAAGCTGACAGACCTATCAAAAAGGGTCAAATGACCATCATATATTACTCAGAGCCCCAAAGAAATCATCTTTAGAAGTCCCATGAGTGAGGATACTGCTGTCTAATTCCTAGTTTTTAGAACCAACCTCTGTACCCACTGTATTTGTATAGTGTTACATGTATATTTAATAATGATTATAATAACAGTAGCAAATAACTTCAAGTTCTTGCTAAAAGGACATATTCACATTATAATTTCTTGAAAGTTATTTGTTCATTTTGCCTTAAGATTGGAACAGTTCATCCCTGCCAATTCTCAGCATGAAAACAGAAATTTTGTTCAGGTTTTTAAGTTGAAAAGTAAATTTAAATACACAAGAAATGATTACTAATTTGTACTGCAGACCCGCATTCACTCCAAAGGTGAATTCTTGAGTAAGGTAGTGACAAACTATGCAGCTCAGAGATTTACAGGCTTATCTGGGGAATATTTTAATATTCATGAATTTCCAACAAGGTGAGATTTTTACTTCCCCTATCTACAATTAGCGGAGGTAGGGGGAGGAGGGGAGAGAGGATGAGAACAAACAGATGCAATGATGACACACTGAAAAAAAAGAAAGGCGACAAATGGAATAAACAGTGTCTCAAAGAAGTTAATTAGGAGCACTCTGCAGTTCCTAAGGCCTTTGCATGGTCAGTTCAAGAGATAATATTATCATAAAGGGATTATTGCAGGATTCTACAGATCAATGGTCAAGGATTAATGAGATTTTAGAGAGAAAAGTTATGCTATTTGAAGCAAATTAGGAAGAGTATTTTTTTCAACATTACAATCAGAGAAGGCACAGGGACAAATTCCAAAGTGTTACATCAGTTGATGCAAATGAATCACCTTACAATAACTAATAGTCTCCTTTAGGACTTCTCAGATCATCAACTAAAGTAATGTTTTGAGCTCTTTTGTGATAAGAGAGGATTTACAAGATGTGAAGTCATAAAAAAATAATCCAAGAAGTTATTAGATTATATGGCAGTGCGATTAGAGATTGTGTTATTCTCTAACTCATGCCCACTCTCACTTAACTCCTTTCATATTCCCAGAAAGCCACTTGCACCAATTTTGAACACTGCGCACCAGTGCATTTGATGTGATTAAGTTTATATGTCATCATTTAACGGTATTTGTATGTGGCTGCTACAACAGCAGGAGAATGCAGATGTTCCCAGGCTAGTTTTAAGCAGCACAGGCAGAGCAGCCTGGAGCTGAGCACATGCTGCAGAGGTGATCTAAGTGACCAGGTGAGACACGTGCCCTCCACACCTCTGCCATGAACTCGTAGCACAGCAAAGATTCATTTCTTGTTTCATGTTTTGAAATACCATTAAATTACACTGCAGTTTCTCACAAAGCTGCTTCAAAAACTGTGTTGTGTAAACCACCTCTGAATGAAAAGTTCCTGTCTTTCATACTGTTTTCACACATGACCCTTTCTTTGGTGTCAAGGAAACCAAGGCATGCAGCCATGGCTAAAAGGCACTGTAACTCCTACAAGGAATTCAAAAGCATTTATGCACTTCCATGTTCTTTGGAATTGTTTGGACACCTTAAATCACCTGGAGATTAAGCAGACTCTGTGAGTAAGCTGTTGCATTTATACGACGAAGGAAAACCTGAAAATACTTAATTCCTGACTCCCAAGAGTCTGAGTGAGCAGGAAGTTCAGATACAAACACATGGATATTCAAAAAAGAGAGTATGACTCTAGAGAAGCAAGATCTACAGTAAAATTTAGTCTGTCTGAAATAGAAGCCAGGACACCAGCTGAAGTCGAGCTCTCTGGTTTCTTTCCTGCTAAGGACAAACCCCAAGTGGTCACATTTTCAGTGTAACAACCCAGTTTTGTCAGGGAGCTGTGTGAAGGCAGAACTGACAGCTTCTTGCCATGATCGACATCCAAACCCATGCATGTACAGAAACTCATGCAGCACTTTACAGCTCCCAACAGCATCAACAGCACTCAAATGTAATTGCTGAGGTTTGGGTTTCACAAGACAGTACCTGCAGTCATATGCTGAAAAGAAATCAGATGAGAAATAGTTGAAAGCATGTTTGTTCTGTTCTTGATTGTGCCTGGGAGCTCCAGCACATCAGCGAAGATGTATTAACACAGGTTCTGTCCTGGAAATTCAATTATGAGCCCTGCTTCCATGTTCTACAGGCAAAGACTGTTTACAAGACATGTTAACAGCTATGCAAATCTCGGGAGAGCTCAAGTTGCCTTTATCTTTCTAGCAGTGAAGTGAGTGCAGTGCAGTGCAGCACTCAGGGTGGAAACAACCTCTTTGGCAATAAAGCCAAACGACCACTATGCATTGACCCGGACTGCAGACTACAACTTCCAGAAGATGCATTTGTGAGGCCATGGGAAACCCTGGAAGCAGAGGAACCCCACTCCCCCTCACAAAGCACCATCACCAGAACAACCCATAAAGCATCATCTCCAGAGCAATGTTTACAGCATCACCCCCTTCCACTCCTTCTCTCCAAAACAATGTAAGGCTTAAATTATTTTAAATGCACGGGAGAAGAGTTTCTAAAGGTGGATGATGGCATGCCACTGAAACACTGCCCAGTGACCCTGTCATCCCTCAGGATAGAGGAGATCTGCACGATACAGATTCCTTTCAGGTGCAAAAAGGATCTGTGCCGGCTGCAGACTGCAGAGCTCTGCAGGGTGGGTTTCATGGGGCAGGCAAGCAGGGGAGACTCTCTGGCATTCCATCCTGAGAGAGAGACAGCTCCTGAGTCAAGACTGAAGCATTTCAGGGACTTTGCAACAGATGAGTTTTTGCACCTAGCTAACCTCAAGGGCCAAATGAAAATACCAGAGAATTACTTGATGTTAACCATAAGTTAAAGAAATGGACTTCAACTTATGCAGCCATTCAAGTAAAGTTCCAGGTTCTTAACTTTCAGCTGGATTTATGCTTAAAGGGAATGGAGATAATGATAATCTCTGACTTTCTACCTGCAGTCCACATTTCCAGGGAGTAGCAAAGGAACTTTGGTCCTACAAGACATAAATATTGGCCGATAACATCCATTTGTACTTTCAGCCAAAACATTATTCTTTTGAGTGACTCTCCAAAACCATTGTTCCAATTTTTCTGGTTTCACAGGACAAGGAAATAACTTACATCACTTCCCCTCACTATATAATACTTGAGTAGGGTAATGTATAACTCCTTCAGTACAACGTAGCACTCATAAACAAGGTGAAATATTAACTCTGAACACTGCACTGTGGGTTTAAGTTTCCTCTCCAGTATTGATTTTGCATCATTTTATTATGTTTTAATAAGCGAGACCAAATTCCAAATCCTGCTTTGTGGTAAATGCCATTTAATAGTGTAAAATCTATCCTACGTGCATGAATTTTCACAACTTGCATTGACTTCAGAGAGTACTTCTGAAGGCAGAGACCCTGCAGGATCGGGAGCACTGCAAAGCGTGTGTTGTCACAAAAAATAAGCGTCATAGTCCAGAATGGTTATGCCCAATAGAAAGAGAAGAACTGGAGAGCAAAGACATGGAGATGCAAGCTATGAAGCCAACAGATTTAGTACAGCACGGATAAGAAGCAACAGATGAAACTGAAGAATAATAAGTAATATAACTATACATTTAGTCCATGGGACAAACAGTGGGGTCCAGGAGGTATCAGCTAATGCCCAGTGCTAGGAGTTACACCTGCTTTCTTGCCCACAAATGTTTGAAGCTTTACTGGATTTATACAGCTTCAGTTTCTCCCTGATTCTCAGCTCTCTCCTTTGAGGCAATGGAGTAGATGAGAAAGCAAGCTGTGCAATCCTTACAGGGGGAGTACAGGGAGCTGAGGAGGAAAATAAAAGGAAAAGAAAAATGCTGGTGCATGAAATCTGGCAGGTGGTAAGTACACAGTAGATTTCAGTAACTACTTTGCTATAGTACAACACAAAAGGAAGTAATCATTATATGCAATGCTGCTGTATAATAAAATAAAATAAGCAGGAAGACTTGCTTTAATAGAAAGGCACTGTGATTTGTGATATACTGAACTAAGCAGAACATCCTCAGATGTAATCATGTTTTAAGATGTTATTTCTTCAGAAGAAACTATGCAATTATTTACAAAGAATCATAAACACGCAATAAAAGTCAGATTTTAAATTGCCCGTGCATATGCCATCTGTCAAAATGATTTTTAAAAACAAGTCCAAGTTTCTAAATTTATTTTGCCTCTGATGGCACATGCAGGACTGGGATCAGCATGGTGATAGCCCATATACATAAAAAATGTTCAACTCTAATGTCTCACTCAGTGCTTGGCCCTTACAGACTGAAGATGAATGAAGTAATCATCCTTAAAGAGCTTTGCTGTCTAAAAGGAAATAATTTAAAGAGCACAGATTAGCAGTTACAAAAAAATAAAACTGTCCTACTCCACTGTGTCTCACTATTTAAGGTACTTTCTCAAATTACCAAAGATCTTTAAAATGGTTTGTAGCATTTTTTTTCCTCAAAACTCTAGTTCTATCAGTGCAAATCTTACTGGTTCATTTATAAAAGTGTAAGGAATCTAAAATGAATATGCCTCTGTATTTTAACAAATGAAGAAATGAGAGCAATATTCATTGAAGAAAAAAATATGGGATTTATTAAATGCCATGGAAAGATCCTTCTGCTTCCCCACACTGCCTTCATGGACATGGGAACCTTCCTCTCTGCTCTTCAGATCTGTTTCACGGCATTCAGATGTCCTGAATACCACCTGGGTCAGATTCGAAGTTACAAATGTATGGGACCTTCATTGTAATGGGCCTTCTCACAGCCTAATACAGACCTTTTCTGATGGGGGAGGTGATTATGTCCATGCCTCTTGAGACAGAAAGGCAGACCAGATCGGCAAAAACGATTTAGGAAGGGAATTCCAATCTTCTCAGACACTCCACTGTCTCTCATCCTAGCTGTACTTCCAACAAGCTGCCAAGAAGTTCTCCCCCATGTCCATGGTCATTCAGCACTTCCGAGGCACTATCTGCATTTTTCCATGCCATGGCTAATATACACTGAAATTCACACCAGAAGGGAGGATAATCCACAAACAAGCAAATATAACATCCATAAATGCATAAAGTAAAGTTCCACCAGGAACTCAGAATACCAAAATATCCTCCATTAAAGTCATAAACGGGTATAATAAAGCGTTAGATACATTGCACCATTCATTTATGAAAGGCTGCAGTGCAAAACAACTGTGAGTTCCTCCCTCACTAGTAAAACACAGTGGCTCCATATTATACTGAAGCATAGAAGGTATCAGCCAGGCTGACAATACTGACTGTAAAGCAGCTACTTGAATTCAGCCTTTAATGCCTATCATAAATATACACCTTCAATAGTCAAAATGTAATTAAAAAATAGAATTTCATCCTGTTTGAAGTTCCTTCTCCAGGCAAAAGTCAGTTTAGTGGCTGCACTGAAAAATACTATTTTCACTGCCAGTATGTCAGAGCAGACTTTCAGTTAGCTTTAAAAAACCTAATGCCAGAATTTTTAAAAGTTAAACCACTTATATTTAAAATAGTACAGAAATGGGATCAAGCAGAAGGTGAAGTTATTTCTATGAACTGACTATGACACTAATTTCTCTTGTGAAGTTCATTCCTAACTTTTTGTTAATTAAAGGAAGTGGGTTGCTACATACAAAAATACAACTCAGACACGAATGAAAAATTAGAGAGAACACTGAACAGCAAAAAGGAAATTTTGTTCCCAAGCTCAGCATAAGAAAGTTTCCACATGCAGAAACTATAGATTGCACTTCTATGTATGGCATGTGCTGAGCTTTACTGAAAAGATGAAACGAAGGAAACTGCCAAAAGGATTACCATTTCTTTGCTGCTTTCCCATGTAAGCAGAGGACAGCATGAGAAAGCACTTGTCACAGGTCATTTGAAAGACACTCCTCTCCAGGAGCTGCACAGGAACCGGACTTGACTCCACCTCAGAAAATCTCAACTTCATCACCTCCCTCCCCCTTCTTCCTACTGTCCAACAGCCTTGTACAAGAGGGAATCTGGCTTTCCAGGTGCAGCCTCCCACTCCTCCTAGCTCGGGAGCCGGAGGGAACCTTCCCCATTGCAGCAGAGCAGGGGAGTAGGCATGGGAAGAGGAGGTCTCCACCTGCTTTTGACTCCCTTCCCTTATTCTTGCCAAAGACAATATTTTATAAAAAAATGTTGGAAGAATGATTTTTGATCCTCAAAAGCTGAGAAAAACACCAGTTTGATGTTCGCTTTCTTTAGCTTCCCATTCTGTTCTTGACAAAGTGATGTAGAAGTTCTTCAGAGTTCTCATTCAAGTTTTAAATTAAAAGCGTATTTTTTGGCCAACGTGGATTACTGAAAATGCATCCAACTAAAATCAAGCCCTCCAGATTGAACCACCACTGCAGAATTTGTCTATAATTTTATAAAGTAACAGAAGTTATAAAAGTTTTCTTCAGATAAAGTAACCAACTAAGGTCCTCAAAGACGAAGTGATCCCACAGCTGCTACTACACATCTGTCTACTCACCACTCACTGGGCTCTGGCTTTATTTGCCAGTTAGCACCAGTTCAGGCCTGAGACCATTATCTGTGTGACTGGTCAAGAAATGAGGCACAACCTTTCATTCACATGCAGCTGAAACACAGACAAGGTCAGTCTGCAGTCCATCTCTGGGCAGACTCGAGGGCACAGCCATCACCTCAAACTTTAAAGTCCTTGTTTTGTAGCTACAGACCAACATTTTCTGCTCCTGTTCTACTCCAGATGTAAAAGACCTAATACCATTTTCAGGCAGAGCACCTGAGATCAGCAGATGGATCACAGAGCTGCTGCTTTCTACTCCCATGGCAACTTGCTTGGGCAAGCGTCGAGTTTTAAAAAAACACAAAAAAAATTTAAATTAAAAATAAAGGCAAATCACATACATGTGCTCAGGATCTCTCACTTTCAGGATACATCGATACCAACACCTTCCATAATCTCATGGGTTCTCTTACTGACAACATAGCACGTACCACTCACAGAAAACAACTCTCTATATCATCTCAAAAATATTTTCAGCAATTGAACGTTAGTTCTATCCATCATGAGATGATTGGAAATCCTACATAGTATGGCTGAGCTGGGACTTTTTTTCCCCCCTTACTAGGACATTAAAGTACTCTAGAATCAGAATATATATAAACTTTCTTTGCATATTCACTCCATGTTTCTCTGGAGGCTTCATTAGAAATTCCATTGCATTTAATTTAAAATAGGTATTTTCTCCAAACTATCTGAATAAGTAATGAATAAAAGAAATTTCATCCATCTTCATTAATGGAGTCATAAATCAGAGGGTTAAGTTAAGAAGAGCTTGTATTTATTGATCATGTTGCATTATGGACGTGGTGGAAACTACTAAGCAGTTTCCTCCACCTGTCAATATTCTAAATAATTCAGAAACGAATCTCAGATTGACTTTTCACCCATGCGTAACCCCTTTTAAAATATGTGTGTGTATATATATATTATCATTATATTATCAAATCCATGCAGGAGCTTTCTCAAATCATCCACTTATTTTCCCAAATTGTTAAATGAAAACTACATTATGATTTGGGAAAGCTTTTCTGTGCTGGGTTCCTTAAAATTCATGTTAAACTGGGGCATCTCTGTTACATTGGGAACTATAACTTTCCTCTGTGACACCTTTATGATTCTCCCCCCATAACTCTCATTTGGTGGAAGTTCAGGAGACATTTCTTGTTCCTGATGAACAATTTTTTAGATGAACTTTTAACTCTTAGTTCTTGAAGCTTTCCTCTAACGACTTTTCTGTGCCAATCAGAAATAATGTGCAGAAGAGAACTTAATCCTGCCTCATTTCAGCTGTGCTCTCAGCCTCCAAACCAGCACTTCCCTTAGTAATGTAAGCCAAATACAGGCACAGTCTTAAAATGCTAAACACAGAGTCAGGTAATACAAAATTTTAAATACACAACTCATTAAGTCTTTATTTGATATGTTTAAACATATGGATAAACTGGAATTGGGAATTATTCTCTGCCTCCCTCCCCATATTATAGTGGGAACATTGCTCTAGAAACAGAAAAAATAAAGACCCTTGCAAATAATTAAACATTGCAGTTCAGTGTAATAATTTATTAATGAAGACAAAGTATCCTATCGCCAGGACATTGAAAAATCTGTTTTACGATTATGACACAGCTGATCTTTCCTCATACCACCCAAAGATTATTTGTCTCCTTTAGTTACTAACAACATTTACTGCCTTCCCCCAGAAAATTTTGATGAGAACTTTGCAGACCAAACTTCTGGTTTTAGCAAAACTCTTTAGAGGAGGAATTTAGAGGAGTTAAGCCTGTGTAACCGGGCTGAGATGAGGAGCAGTGTAAATGGCTAAGTAATGCAGCAGCGCTGTATGAATACGGAGGTGCTGGTACGCAGCAGCGATGAAGTGCCCTGCCAGGGACTGTGCCAGCAGCGCAGGTCTCGGCACGTCAGAAGAGAGCGTGGTCAGGTTAATTACCCACTCCGCAGGGTTTGGAGGCTAATTGAAGTGCAGGGAGACCATCCACAACGTCTAGCATGCAACCTGTCGAAAATGTTGTCTGGCGTTGCTGAGGGAGAGAGGGATGTTTGCTCCTGGGGGATGACAGCACTGACAGCAGAAATGGGAAATGCCACAAGCAAAGTGGTTTCGAGAGGGCTTTACGTTTCCTACTTTTCTTTGATGTTTTATATATTTGGTTGCTAGAAGTAACATGGATCTGCTCCTCTTTTCTACATAACACTAGTACAGCACTAATAGCTGCTTAATAACATTATTACAAAAATACATTATTTCACATTTCAAGCTTTACTTACTAGTTGAGTTGTATCTTAGCTACTTGTGTTTTCATTAGTTAATGTCAGCTGCAATGGAATCCATATGTGTATACCACCTAACAGCAAATTAAGGAAATTAATTTTCAAATCTCAAACACTTTGTAACACTGAAATACAGTAAAACATTCCCAAGCAAATTACCACAGTTCATATTTCTTATTAATTAGACTAACTTTGTTCTTTTTCGCACAACAGATAAACATTATGAGCTGAGCAGAACTTACACATACACTCCAGTTAAATGTATTAGCATAAATATATAATAATATTTTTAATTATTTCCTTTGTGGATAGATTTTAGCTCTAATTGCCAAATATTTCTCCATGATATAATGAACCAATATGCCTTTCCTGGGGCAAGGGAATTCTTTGAGATTCCTTCAATCTTTGCAATTGAACACGTTCAGCACATTTAGCTCCAAAGAACAGCATTCAGCTCACCATCTCCTCTGCAGCTGCACAGTTCAGCTGAGCTCCAGCATGACCTGAGCAGTCCCATGTTCAAAGGGGCTACAGCTGACTGAGAAGAGGGAACACGAAACCATTTGCAGCACAAACACATAAACCTTCTTATTTTCTATCTGGTCACGACATCCAACTAACATACTGGAAATTTAATTTGGAAGACACAAAATTATGGCTGATGTACCATATCTTTAAACCTTAACCAACTGCAAGTGTAACTTCAACACAGCCAATTTAAAATCCACTGAATTGCCAACAATTTGAAAAATGTGGCTTCTCAATTTCTGGTTGATTAAGATGATTGAGATGAACAAAAGGACAGCCTCAAAGAGTCATCCCTGAAGGAAAAAGGAAACAAACTCCAGGAATAAATAATTTCCTCAATAACCTACCAGTTACTCTCCTTATACTAAAAGACACACGATCATGGTGGAAGCTTCACTTCTCCAGAGAGGTGCACCAGAACAGTGATTGTGATGCCAGGAACAAGGCCTTTTGTAACTACAAAGCCATAGTCATTGGCTAAAGCAGTTAGCAACTGTGGTTCATTCCAACGCCCACTGTCACTAAATCATGCTACTCAACAGCAATTCTTTTTCCATGCCTTTACACAAAGCACTCATCTCAGGAGCAGGTAGCACACTGAAAATGAGGCATCTTGCTTTGGTTGTATTATTTGGACCCAACTGGGCCAGCAGTCAAGCGACATAGCTTCTCCCTGCTCATTTCTGCAAACACAACCTTGAGGTTACTACATCTCCCACACCGCTCTCCAAAATCTTTTACTACATTTTCGTAAACACCTCTCCTGTTTTGTTTAGATTTTAAGCCGAACACATACCCCATCTTCATAAGAACTTGTTGCCCCTAATTTTGTTTTATGCTTTTATGGAAACGCAGATCTTGCTGTGAGATGGAAGTTACTCTTCAATGTTGTTTTGAAAAGTACCACATTAGTTATTAGCAAACAGCTAAATGTACTGCTGACAACTGTTTGATATTTCTGTCTCCGAGGAGCACCTGAGACTACCGACAAAAAGCCTGCTGCTCAGCTTTAGTGTCAGCTTATCATCAAAGAGCTGTCACTCAGCGCGTGCCTCAGCAATGACTATATAGTGTGTATTATCTATAAATTGTAACATAAAGCTGCAGCTCTGAAATGAGCAAATGCCAAAGTAACTAAGATTCAGAATGCCTTGGTAGCACAAATGCTCTATTTACCCAGGCACACATCAAATCGGTGCTGAGTATGGCTCCTTTTAATGAAACTTTTTCTTTAGCTTGCAACTGTTTTAACAAGCCCTTTGAGCCTTCCCATCTATTGCTTTTTCACTTATTTTTAGAAAAGGCAATTAGTCTCGTACTTGTTTGTGACTAAGCACCTACAGTCACTTGACAATATGTGCTAGCACTGTTATCTGCATATTTTAAAGTATCTCCAGCATGGTAAAACATAACTTGTAGGAATACATTATATAGATAGTAGGAAATCAAGCAAACACCACTAATATCAATAGTTTACTCTGAGTCATTGGCTCATTTTATACATATAAGATCTAGGAAATACAGGTTCATTCGAGTATACTGGAGACATCCCTGTGGCTTCATCTGAGCAGAAACTGGCAGCTGTATATACCTTGGAATTCTCCAGCAGGTTATACTGCGTGTGAATGAGCTCAGATTTTGTTTAAAAAAGTTTTTGCCTGATCTCCTGTGACAAACATTGTAATTTTAAGAAGCCTGCTGCATTGCATTAAGCTAGTCTAAATATTCACCGAGAAAGACAGCATTACTTTTTAAGTGACCACATCAAAGCTGCTAATAGGGACAACCATTAAAAGCTGATCTTTACAGATCTCAGCAACAAGCATGTCTTATTGGTTCCCCTCTCAGAACACTCATTTCATCCTGGATTTTATAATATCAGTTGAAAGGTTTAGGACCTAGCATAAAGAAAAGAAATGCAAGAGACCAAAGATGAATTATACATGAAAAAGTTAGAGATTGGCTTGAAATTTTTATGAAAGTTTCCAATGTGACCTTCTCGGGAAATGGAGAAGTAGCCCTAATAAATCTGAGCTAATTCTTTACCCGCTCCCTCAGGGATCAACCAGACTGACTCGCTTACATGAAATGTTGTGTATACTAAACATAAAGGCTCATTGGGTGGTGATGGTGGTGGGCTTTTTGCAGACTCTCCTTGTATTAACAGGTCAATATGACCTAAATAGAACAAGGCATCCAGTATTATTTGACTTAAGAAATCAATGCCATCCAATTATTTTACTTCTTGCCATCCAACCATTCATTTTCCTAAGGACACCTATTTGTAAAAATCCTTATTTTATTTCAAATGCTGCAGTAAAATATTTCATCAGATCAACTGACTTGAAAAAGAAAAAGAATAAAAATAATAATAATAGAGATTTCATTCCTGTCTTTTCACTTGCTTATTTATTGTTTGTACATAATGTACATTTCTGGATCTTTGCCAGCCATTAAAAGTTATTTACTGAACCAAGGGGGTGTGGAAGACTTAACAGTTAAAGAACTTGGGATTGTTTAATTATTTACATTTCTAGCAGCTTCCATATATACCTTCAGCTTGTTATTCATCTGAAGTTTTAAAAACAAAGTTCAGATTTAGCCCTATTATATAAAGTGAAACATTGCAAATAAATCTTTTTCTTTAACTGTTTATTTCTTTGGGGCTTTCTGTGTGTGTGTGCATGTTGGGGTATTTTTTGTTGATTTGTTTTTGGTTTTAAGTTACTTACATTAACCAGAGGAGAAATCAGGAATGAGTGAATCAATCACAATAAAGAAACTCCAACTTTGGCACTTCAATAGGAGAAAAATTCTTTTAAGCTTTTTTTGGTTTTGTTGTTAACACAGATTTGGTTTTACACAATTTGCTGAGCAAAATCAGGCTCTCCACATCTAAACTGCATGAAGCAATAACTGACCAGGCATTTAACTCACCTTTAGGGTTCATGTTGGGGCAGTTCAAATTTAGTGTATTTAATTGAAAATTCCTTGAGACAAGAAAGGGGGCAATTTTTGAGGTTTAATACATTGCTTAAACATTTCATACCTTCATTTTAGTCAGAAAACTCTTATCCAATCTATGCATTTGATGTTTACTTGGGTAAGTTAATTAAGCATCTGTTACTCTGAAGGATATGAATAATTCAACCAGGTCCTATAAAGTAAGTATAAAAGCACTATTTCAAAAGGAACTAACTGTTGGTACTTGAACATTCTAGCTTAGCATGACAGAAAAAAACATTTGAAAGGTTTGATGAGTGAACTTTGGGAGAAAGTTAAACTTGAGTTATTGATTTAGAAGCTGGCATACTAATCTCTTATTATTTAAAAGGAGAAATAACTCCGCATAGGAGATAATCTTCTTGTCTTATATTCTACATCTCCTGCAAGACTTTTCTTGCTCATGCACAGATAGGGTCTTATCTAGTCCTTACTGAAGTCAATAGCAGGTTGCTTGTTTGTTTTTTAAACAGCAGCTGCATTGGGTATCCACAGGGAATGAAAAAGTGAAAAGATTACAGTTTTGACCTGTTAAAATTGATTTATAAAAGAGATTTTTTTCTTCACTCCTATTATGTCCAAGTGATAAATTGGTCTTTCAGTTAAGGCTGTGTGAAAAACTGATTTGTCAATTTCAGCCTGACCAAAAAATTGGAAAATTACCCACTTCAATTAAAATATGCAATGATTTTTGTGGTTTGTTCTTTCTTCACAGACATTAAAAAAATAAAATTCTGGAATGTTTAATGGTGGGAAACAACAGAATACAAGATTGAAGGAGGCACCATGGCAAGGAAGAGCAGAGGACCTTGGGGTCACCCAGACAGGACAGCCAGGCAACATCTCACCTTCTGCCTCGGAGGGACCCCAATGACACCTGCAACCTCTCAGCACTGCTGGAGCCAGTACAGCATCAGACCTGGTCAACTCTTCACCATCTACTGAAACATCCACTAGAGGGTAGGGAAAAGCAGTTAGGAACTCACACCACAGCGGGGACAGTGCCTTTGGTGAGTGTTCACACAGCTTACAGCTAGGCAGAGTTAGGGCAGTAATTTGAAGCAAAACCTGAATAGCACCCACCTACCTAAGAAAAAATAGCAGGCAGCAAAAGCCTCAAACTGATGTATCTCAAAATACATATGCAAAAGGAAAGAACAAAATCATATTGTTGCCAGCAGCAGTACCTTCCCACAACTCTCTCACCCTGTAAGATCATGCCTGTACCTAATCACATAAATTCTAAGAAGCAATGAAGCACTCAAAACATAAGATGCTAAAAGAAAGGATTTGAGAGAATATTTTCTGAGATCCAGACCTACACATTAAAGCGTCTCTCCAAGGTCTTGTTACGCAAAGAAAACAAATTACTCGGTCAAGTCGGGTTGTGTTTACGTTTACTGGTAATAAGAATTCGATGGGAAAATTTCCTGCATACGTTCCATGTGAAGGCAAAGCTAAGCTGAAGCCTTCGGGCCCAGCTCCTGGCCCTGCAGCCAGGCACAGCACACGTAAAGCGGGTGTTCACCACCACCTCTTGGAAAACTCTGGTGCTTCAGCTGAAATTTGCCATTTCCCATTTCCTAGGGTGCTTTTTGTTTCCTGGCAGCAGTGGGGAGGATGTGTGTGGGCAGTTGTGCTCCTCTGACAGACAAACTGTAAGAATTAGGTTATGGCCTGAAAAGTACCCACAGGATGCCTATCTACCTGCTGAGTACCTGCAATAGCTTACAAAAGATGGGTGGGAGACTAGTAGGATTTTACAAAGATCTAGCAGTATTACAGGGAATGAATTAAACTGCAGCCTGTACTACAGGAGCTGGGAATGCTTCAGACACCAACAAAATCTGGTTTTGGGCTGTGCTAAGGAATGACTTTCACTCCAGTGTAATGTATTTTAGTACTTCTGATACATCAAGGCTCTCATGTACAGAAAGTCAGAGGGCAAAGTGAAACATTGAGACAAGTAGTTGAAGCAAAAAATATCACTGAGGAGTCTCGGAAAGAAATGAACAGGCATATATATAATTTATCCATGGTTTGGTACTGATGAAGACATTCTTAGTACCTCACTGAATGGCAAGTGACAGGACTGACCTGCTAGATGCCTAAGTGCCACATTGCAAGGAGCAAACATCTAGGCAGACATCTCCCGTGTGAGTCTGATTACCTGTCCGTAAGAGCACTCCAAAGAGAATAGCAAATAATACAGCCTACTTTACAGAGCTAGAATTTATTTAACAGCTGAACAGCTCAGAACACCCCTTGATTTTAGCTGTCTAACAGTGCCACACCATGAGATCTGTACCTACGCAGTGTGCTAATAGGAAGTGGCTTGCAGTATTCCCACCTGTCCCGTTTGACCCTTTCCAACCCAAGACCAGCTGCCACCATCCAGGGGGCAGCTACAGCTCAGCACCCATGTTCGGGTTTGTTAGCAAATAGCGCTCCTCTTGTCACGTGCCAAGTAATAGTCTTGCTTATGCTAAACAAAGAGTAATGAAGAGTGTGAAAGCAACAAAATGTTATTTACATAACAACTCTGATTTCATACCAAACATCTTGGAGCATCAGCCATAAAAGCCATTACCAGCATATTTTTTTGGTTTCTGTGCAGCTTTGAGTTCAGTAAAACCAGGATTCCACTTGCTGCATTTTCTTTTTTCTTCCTCTTCTGATATATTTCATTTCAATAAATGAATAATCTGAAATTAGTTCTCTCATCTTTAGCAACAACAACTACTTAGAGGCGCGTGGAGAGGATTAATTTTGAAGTACTCAGAAAAAGTCAAGTGCTTATTAATTATAAGTTAATTGGAGTTAGAATTACACTATGGTAAATAATAATAAATTAACATAGCTGATGGGCAAGAGGGAAGAAGCAGATTGTGAGCAGTATTGTTACAATGCATGCTTTTAACAAGCCTTTTGAAGAAACAAAGTCTGAGTGATGATGTTCAGTAAATTTACTTCTACAGAGTATTCTTACATATTTGGGGAATTTAAAATTATTTCTTCTCACTTGTCAACTTTGATTCACTGTTTGTTTTCTCTGATCTATGACTTGGAGCAAAAGACCTCCATGACTTTTAGGAGAAGTACAATCTTTGTCTCTATTACAATCTATTCATCTCTGCTGAAAGCGTTTTAGAGAGTGCCATATTGTTCACAGAGGTTAAAATATATACAGAAAACACCTTTATCCTGCAGTGGGAATAAAAGTAAACTTAGCATTTGTGAGGGTAGGTATGTGTAAAATAATTCAGTTGAGTGGTTAGAGGTGACTGGAAAAGTGAAGCTCAAATCTTTATTTCTGCCACTTCCTGAACTTAATCTCTGCTTGAAGGCTCCACACAGGAGCATCTTCTACATGCTCAGAATAACATACCCAGCTCCAGGTGTAATCCAACCAACTACTTGTAGCCAGATACAGCCAAGTGCCAAAGATCAGAGGATGTAAATAACTCCCTCCTTTCTTAAAAGTCCTCCACACTCCCCTCCTACCACCCCTCACTGGAGCCTTTCAGTAGTTTCACCTGAAACCAGAAGATTTTGTGCAGTATCTGTGTAATCACGTTCATGCCAGAAAAGGACTGGGCATGGATTAAATCTGAAGGACCTTCAGCTCAGCCAAGAATTCAAGTCTCTTGGCTCAGAGCATGGTTATAACTTTTCCTGTTTGAAACCAAAACCTGCTGGTTTGGCTGTGAGAAAACCTTTGGTGGAAGAGCATGCAATGGGATGAGGAAGAGCTTCTGCAACTGCTTCCCATCTGAAAGGTCAAACCCAGTTTATGCCACTCCATGGTTTCCTTTCCCCCCTTCCTCTTTATAGCCATACAAAGTACAGGAACCCCAAAGCTGAAGAAACTGGGCTTTGTGGTTTTACTTGGGAGATAAAACAGCAGCTCTTGGGCTTTCCTACTGCTGAATCTCTGAATGCAAAGTGGGAAGGAGCTCCCTTTCCCAGCACCATTAGAATATGCACAAAGTTTTACCACCAATAACAATTTCTCCTTCTCACACAGAGCTTGTTTTTACTGTTTCCTCAGAGTCAGAGGGACAGAGAAGACCAAATGCAACATTTACTTTCCTGAAAAGAATGAAGCTGTCAGCCAAGGAGTTGCTTCCATCTCCAAAGCTACTTTGACCTCTGCCAGTCAAGCTTTTCCCAGATGCCTGACAGTCAGCATCCAGAGTCCGTGTCTGTAGCCTGGGAAAAGAAGACACTCTTCCCAGAAGTTTTACCACTGCAGAGGAGCTAAAAAGCTAGCAAATGAGTGGTAACTGTCTCTAAGCAGCCATTATCAAAGAAAAGCATGGGTTCTCCGTCACAGGGGAGCCTCCATCCCTCCCGGGTTTGGCTCAGCTCCTGATGACACCAACATAGTATTTCCCTGAACTGGCCCCAAACATTATTTTAGGGAACATTTGCTGAAAGTTTAAATGATTTCAAGTTCCACCTTGCCATTTTAGTTTGAGATTTAAGCATTTCAAGACATTACATTCTTTCCTTAACATACTAATGAAACTGAGAGCAGTAAGATAGAAAGTCCTGTATTTTCAGGTCAAAGCTAGAGTAAGAAACCTTTATGTTTCTACTATACATTTTTCAGAGGAAGATAACATGAGTGTTAGGTTTCATATCTAGCACAGATTGAGATTTCATTGTTTTACAATTCCATGTAGGTGTCAAAAAGTGTTATACATTTATAATTTTTGATAATGCAGATTGAGTTTATCTTTCTTTCTAAGCAAGCTCATGGGAAATTATTTCAGACAATGGGCTACCATCATTCTGGAGAAAACTGACTTTTTAAATTCCTTTTGACTTTAAAAAAAACCCACAAACCAACACAATCTTTAGGTTTTTTCCTATTCTTTGATGCCAGAAGTTCATAACTTAAACTTGCCAGTAGTTAAGCCTCTTAACAAAAACAAAAGAAATAAAACTTTAAAACCAGAAAGGTTATTGGTATCAATATTCTAAATCCCATTTTGAGACCATACGAACTAAGTAAATGTTCTAACAGACTGAGCCCAATAGCACATTTACATACAGTATTGTGACACGAAATACTGTGCTTACATTTTAAAAACGGTTATTATTTTTTAAAGATATTTTGAATGAGTCCTCAAGTGACTAAAATTCAACTTTTTTGAAATGCAATTAAAAAGAATTTTATCAATCATATTCAAGGATATTATTTTCCTTTTGTTTAATTTAGGACTGCAATACAAAGAGCCTTTCATTCTAATTCTTTCAGTTGTTAAAATAATAGCCTTGTTTCTAAAAGCATTACTAGTAGATTAATCCTAAGTGTCTTTCTGAAGACCAAACGAACAGCACTGAAGTGAAAGGGAGGAAACTCCTACAGGAGCACAGTTAAAATCTTTAGTCCCCAGAACGGACATGGAACTTTTTCCCGGTGTTTTGATGTTTTCTGCTATGTATGAATCACACTTCCACAATTACAACTCTAAGGCCTATGGTCAAAGCTTTAAATTATAGTATCTCCTCTGCTGAAGGAAACAACAAGTAATATCTCAAATGTTATACTGATTTCCTTGATAAAATCTTCTGCTTTATTTTCTAAGCATCCAGTCTAAAATCTGTGCCTGCTTGGTGTAATTCATGATCTAATCGGAGAAGTAACATGACACAAAAGCCTATTTCCACTGTGACATATATAAATTATCTTGTGATTTTGCACAGTGTAAATACAATGGTTTACCGAAGCCTAAGTGACACAGTAGATTAATGCTTTATTATTAATGCATAATACCCTCAACCCCAGTAGTACAAAATCAAAAGCAACTCATGAGAAATAACAGAAACTATTTAATCTGAAGGCTATACAAGTTGTCTTCTAAAAAAAAGTGGTTATATTAAAACATAATAACGCTCTTTGAAAAACATACGCAGTAACCTGGGAGAAAACTTACTGACACTTCACATCAGGCATAGGCAGCTACAGCCTAATTAAAACATTTCTGGACATTAGCTTTCCAAGGTAGGAGGAGTGAAAAATCATTATGCAACCGCCTTTTGACTTCAGCTGTTTCCAGACTGGAAAGAAATGTCAGTAATATGTCAGTATATTAATTGATTGGTGCTTTGTAACTTGCATTAAACCTTCTGTTCTGCTCACTATCATCATTATTGTAGTGACATAATTAGAGGCCAAACAGTACAAGGCAGCCGTTACCACACCGAGGTGTGTACGTTACACAAAGACAAGGCGGACAGGGCTCAGTGACATAATTATGAGTTTTCATTCTGAGGGAGAAAAAAAGCAGTACATGATGATATTTGATATTTGTCAGGATTCAGCCTAGCCTTCTCAGCACTTCCCACTGAGCATACTTGTTCCCTATTCAAAACAAGTTCTTCATTCATGGACCTGAATTCTAACAGTGTTTACAAATCCTGGTAACTGATTAGGACCTGTTGTAGAAAGCACTGCATAGACTGCACAAAGCAGAGTCCCTGTCCCGCAGTGCAGTTCATAATTTACAGATTAGACAGGATCCAACAGGTGTATGCAGACAGGAGAAAACGTGGTAATATGCCTGCGGACAACAGTGAGCAGTCATTTGCTACTGGCATCTCTGCAACAGCCAGCGCTAATGAGGCAGCTGAAGGACAGTACGGATGCTGCCTAAATGCACTGCTATATAGAAGCATTAAGGATTCACCCCCAAAAGCTAGACAAAACAACAACCTCAGTAAAAATGTTCTTAATTGTACCAGTTGCTCACTATGTTTGCTGGCTGTTGCATGCTTCTGGAAGCACCAGTCTTGATGTGATCTTTGGGAAATGCAGATCCACACCAAAACTTTGTGTCACTCCCCTACGGACACTTTTTGCCACTACAGTTAATGACAGTTTAAATGAGAACTGAGGTCAGGGCTGTCCAGCTTTGGTCTTTTCTACTTCACACTGGAGGTCAAGACTGCAAAAAACGCTCTTACCTGGAAATTAGGTTTCAGATCTGGGCTGATCACTCTGCAGGGCTTGGGGAACAAGCCCAGGCATTCTCAGAGCTCACAAGATTTGTATGGTTTTGTCTGATGGGGTTGCTTTCCACAAGCAGCTTTCATTTTCCAACTGGTACACAACCAAGAGCAAATCTGTAGCAGACACTAGCACGTACACCACTGAGCCACAGGGAAACCCTTAGTCAGAGCCAGTAAAATAAGAAGTCGTTCTGAAGTGAAATCACAGAATCGTGATTTTGTTTGAAATGTTACCCATGCATGAGGACATTGTTCTGCAAGTTTAATCTCAATAAGGAAATAAAGTTTTATTTCTAGATATCAAGTTCTAAAAACCTTAAAGTAACTGACATTTTCGAAGTACTATTCCACTGTGACCCAGACCACACTTTGTTTTTACCTATTAAAAGATAACCAAGAACCAATTACTACGGTCTGTAAACATAACGAGTTTCAAATACTTTTTTTCCTAAGCAGATAACAGTCATGTTTTTGATAAAATATCATCACAAAGAAACAACAAAGTATTCCAAAAGAGACCATAGAAAACCTCTTGCAGCCTCTCTTCAGCATAGTACTTGGCCACGCTGCATTTAGGAAGCAGCTAAAATGCACCTGTTTTGTTGATTTGGGGTGCGTGCCGCAATTTCAGTGATTGGTCTCTAACTCGGACTTCTACTACAGCAACTCTACAGGTTTCCCAAGTCTGTTGGTAAACCGAGACATCTAAATGCATTTTGGAAAAGATCTGGGGGAATATCCTGATTGTAGTTTAAACGAGCACAGAATTTGGCCACGTGCTGTAATAATTTGTATTGCCTACAGAATACAAACCTGAAGTTCTAACTGTAGAGTGCTTCACCAGTCTTTCTTGGTATTTGGGCTCAAACTTAAGACACATTTTTGCAAATTAGTAAGAATCACTTTTCCTCCAACACTATAGAAAAATTACAAGAGGCACAAGTGTCCTTAATGCTTTGAGATACAAGACACTGTAGGCCTAAGTCCTATTCTACATATCTTTTTTCCTATTTTTAACTTGATTTCACCAGGCTTGTTAAAACACTCTGCATTTTCACATGGCTTTCTAAAAAAAAAAAAAAAAAATTAGTATCAAACTAGTTCCCAAAGCTTAAAAGCAGCAACAAAAATCAATAGTATGCAAACAAATCCTCTCAGTAAAACAAGTCTGCAATGCTCTTAAAACACTGCAGAGCGGTATTATAGTCGAGTCCCACTGCCCAAAATGAAGGCAGCAGAGCCTTGGGAGGGGCAAATGGGGCTGGGCTGTTAGATGTTCAAGTTTCAAGAAACAGGGTTGTCATTTAGAAAGAGGGATAGTGTGTGGATGCTGTTGCACAGCTCTGGTTCAGCTTATACAGCACAAATTGATGAAAGAAAGGTAAATGGAATAAGAAAGGCTAAAGAAAAAGATCCCATTCATACCAGCATATTCATTTTGCAGTATATGTATTATGCCGGGCTTTCAGCCTCCACAAATGTGTAAAACAAACAGTCGGTTACAAAACCAGACTGATGTCTTAGGAACGAGCACAGAGAAAACATATTGACTCAGAAGACTCTGTCTCTCTCTGACCCACTGCAAGAACACCAGGATCCCCATAGCATTATTTTAATCAATGTTTCTTTTCACTGGTATCTCAAGCAAAATTACAGCATCAGTTTGTTCTTCCTGAGCTGACAACACTCTGAATTCTGCAACTGGTGGCATTACATTCACGCCTGTGAAAAAAACTCTTTACTCATTAGAGCTTTTTGTTTAAAGTGACTAATCCCATTCATCTTTCCCATCTGTTTGAGGATTTCTCTGAACGTAAGAACGAATGAATGCATTACACCATCTAATCAGTCTGAGGTTTGCTCCATGGCAGGGTTGCAGGAGCTCCTTGTGTGCGTACTACAAGGTGACTGTGATAGCCACCTACCAGGGAATGAGTCCAATACTGAACACCAGCGTTTGACAAACCTCATAAAGCAGCAAACATCTCAGCCACCCAAGCAAAACATCCATAGTTCATGGAATTTAGCTAGGAAATGAGGATATGCTTCCAAAATACATCTGCAAGTTACACCAGGAAAATAAACGGCATCCATAGGGTACAACTCCCTGTACCAACGAATCACTCAGCCGAGCACGTTTTTAAACACAAACCAATCTTCCATTTTAAACCCCACATTTTTCTCCAGATATCCAGAATAATGTGTTCCTACAAGAGTTTGTCTATTCTACCACTTCTGAAGAAAATACCTCTCCAGTACTAATTTGCTGCCACAACCAAAAAACCTCAACTATTCTTTGCATTTCTGGACACTTATTTTCACAAACAGCCTTAGGCTTACCTACATAACACACCAAGTGTCTGGTTTGTAACTCCTGAACTTAATGGCCACTCTTACACAAATGCCAATGGCTTATTCTGTGAATATTTATTTGTAATATTACAGCAGTTGCATGAAATTAAAAATAAAGATTATTCATAGTGGAGATGATATAACTGTTTAGATAAACTAGAAAAACTGCTGAGGTGGGGTTTTTTCTTTGTTGTGGTTTTTTTTTGCTTAGGCAAATGCTTTTTACAGGAAAACAAGGCTACTTGAGTTCACTGTGTTCACAAGTGCCATTTCCAATGGCAATTTCCTCCATCGCTAGAGCTTGTCTAAATACTTCTGTGGACAGTGAGCTTGAGAAAAGGGCTTTGTTTCCTTTTTGGTAGAGTAGATGCATTTCACTGTGATATTTTTGAGTTAAAAATAGCTTCAATACTCCACTCCAGCACAGGCTGGTGGAGTGCTGCACACCACTAAAAGCTCTGAGTGGAGTCGCCTTCCTCCTGCTCCCTGCACCACCCACCCTGTCCTTCCGTGCAGCTTGTCCCACTGCTCTCCCTTCTGCTTTCTCCCTAACTCGGCTCCTCCATGACTGCCTTCATCAGGGTGGGGAGGAAGAGGAGACTGGGAAGCCAACACCACGCCAGAATCCGACCCTGCTCACTGATCACCATCTTTTTCCCTTTGGAGCAAGGAAAAAGGATTGAAAGCATTAAAATAAGGACTATCCATATCAACTGTTTCTAAGAAAAAGTAAAGTTTCTCTAGTAACTAGTAGGATATTATCTGAAATATTATGCTTTTTTCTCTGCTTTTCAGTAAACCAACATGTAAGGCATAGTAAAGTAAGAGTTTTGCAACCGAGAACATTTTACATTCCCTATTTCAGTGCTCTTGAGATGCCTTTTTTTTTTTTTCTTTGTGAGCTCTGGGTTTGTATTATTTAGGCCTTTTTCTGTAACCGAAGCAGGGTGGATTTATCCACTTCAATTGGTCTACTCTTCTGATTCAAGATCAGGCTTCAAAAGTTGTTTTTCGGTTCAATTGGCTAAAATGACTGTAGAAGAAAGTGATATCAGAAGGGAGACATTGCTCTATTTTGGACAGGAATTTCAAGTACTTGAGAGTTTGAAATACTGAGGTCATGCTAAAAACAGGCAACAGCTCTACGTAATACAATCTTTAATAAACTCAGCATGGGGGAGGAGGGGGAAATCTGTCTGAATTGCTACAAAAAGGAGAATTATCTCCCATTTATCTTTTTTTTTTTAAACTCACTTTAGCTCTAATAAATTATACTAAATAAAAATACAGATCAAAGGATTAGATCAACCAGAGACATCATAAAACAATATAGAGTTGAGCAGGCAAAGGCACATATTTGTAGCTTACTGGAACTCAAATGGAAAAGGTCTAAACTGAATAACCAATATAATATTCTTGGGTTTTTTAACTCACAGGATGAGGTTGTTAATGCCAGACCACTGCACAATTTATCCTGTGCTCATGACATCAGCTTTGGAAATATGAGCTGAGGTGAAAAACCAAGACACATTCTGGATGATATTCAAAACACCATTTGGTATTGACTGAAGCATATTATACACCAAGAAACACAGAAAGAGAAATGTCGCCTAATATATTGCCTCTCTGGCACTCTTCTGGACCGTTTCTTCCACATGCTCAAAACTCAGCACCCCATAGTTTTGTTTGCAATCTAAAGCACATGGTGTGAGAATTCAGATTATATTTTGAACTCAGTAATTTAGTAATCCAGTCTGCTCTGTATTTTCTTCATAATTGGTACAGCAAGACTGAAGGGCAGAATATCAGCTGGTTGTTAATCACCAACATTGAACTCATTGTATATATAATAATTTGCAGTATCACAGTGCTTTCCAGGATGCATGATTGCTCTTCTCTTGGTGAGGTAGACAGAAGTAGGGATACAGATGTTGGTTCCTCACAGGATCCTCTATTTGACTGATAAGTGAGAACTGAAGTTAAATAAAAATTTTATACTCCTAATCAAGATCAACAACTGTACATGAAAACGGTCCCTACTGCATTTGGGTAGAGAGCGTGTAACTACGAGATGAGGTTCAGAGGTACAGCAAAATCTTGTCTGCACTGCATTGCTTTCCCTAAGCAAGATGCAAAATGCTCCCACGGGGTACGGTTAGCAAACAGTAAAAGGACAGTGTGCAGAGGTGAAATGAAGGATCATGAATAAATTATGAATCTTTAAAGATATGTATATTAGTAGCAACAACAAGATTTTCTCCCCTAAAGAGAAATCAAAGCATGTTGCAAATCAAGAAATTCTTAGTGGTTTTTGTTTTCTTACTGGTAGCAGTGTGAGTTACAAAGTACAAGTAACAGCTGATGGTGTCACATGCCGTGATTCACCACAACTGCAGCAAAAGAATCATTAGTTTCCCTTGTTTTTGTCACCAGTATGACAGAGATGGAGACAGGAGGAAACACTGATGGACAAATGATGTGCTTTGAACTTTCAAAAATACTTCAGTTTACTCCCTGTAAATTATTATTTTCCACTTGCATTGTCACAATACCTTCAAGTCCCAGTCTACTATGCTACACATGCACAAAAACATGATACCGCTGTACTAAATTTTTGTCAGCAAAAGACTGTACACTCAGTTCTTTCAAACGCATACAGTTAACAACATCAGTCATCTTCACAGGACCAAGACCAAACCACAGAATCAGACCAAATAATTCCTCCTACAGACTGCTGTTCAGTTGCTGTGAGCCTGGAAAAACAAAGAAATGAGGCAACATACAGATGCTTAGAATATGTTAGAATATTCAGAAATTAAATAGAGCTTTGGAGTCCTTCATACATAATCACGTGTCCCATGAAAGTCAATGGAAATCCTTCAAAGGTGACCTAGTCCTGTGCTTTACTCAGCTATTTGCAGAGAATGAGTAAAAATCCATCACAGTAATCGTAATTTTGTCCTACAATATTTTAAGCTTATCCTCATTTCTGGACAGACTTGCTCTGCTTGCTGCTTTGTGTATTTCAAGTATGTGGACTTTAACCACCACCAAGGTCCATTTTGAGAAGTCACCCTAACATTAAAATGATGACCAAAAATCCCTTATAAAGTGTGATATTCAAAGAACAAACCAACCTGATATATTTCTAATTTAGTTATAAATGCAAGAATCTTCATTCTACTTTTAGACTCGCTGACTTGACTAAACTACGTCAATAAAGCCACTGAGCAGTCAACACCATGTATCTGACCAGACCAACGTACTGTACACTTAACCAGCACATGGGACACCCTGTTGCTTTGGCTCAATGAGAAGGGACCTCCCTGCACCAAGAGCTCAGGCACACAACCCCAGCACGTAGCTTTTGCAGCAAGGCAGACCTGAGATACTGGGTAGCTTCGTAGGTGGCAAGATCTTGTTCTGTTGTGAGGAAAAATCTGAACTGGCCAGATTCTCCATCCTCCGTAAATGAGAGCAAGGTTTGCAAATTGTTGCAAGTTAATGCAGTTAATGTTCAGTTAATGCAACCACATTTTTTCCTAGTTTCCATGCTTTATTAGCCCTTGTGAGATTGTCTTTCTGCAGAGGCAAGGAAGCAAACCACCTTACAGCACCACTGTAAGAAAAATACTGAAGAAAACTAGCTAGCCTCACACTGTTAGGGGACCACACTGAGGAGTCACTTCTCCAGAACATCTTCCAAGAAGTAACTGGGCTTAATGGCAAGCAGGTTTAATTTGTGTTGTACACATCCTGGAGACTTGATGGGTAGAGGTGACACTTAGGGACATGCTTTAGTGGTGGACTGAGCAGCGTTAGGTTTACAGTTGGACTCGATGATCTTAAGGGTCTTATCCAACCCAAATGTTTCTATGATAACTATGCAAATGCATTTAGGCAGTCAACATTGCAAAGAAAATTACTCACAAGTACCTCAAACCAGGATAATTTGACCTTTCTGGAATAAAATCTGACCCTTGTATTTCCCAAGTCATTTAACAGCATTGCCAAATCCCAAAGGTTTGTTTTAAACATGAAGATACACAATCTTCCAGTTCATCTTGTTTATACTTCAAGAGAAGGAAAGCAACACATATATGGTATATTTTTCTCCTCGAGTATAATTAATGTTATGTTTGTAATAGATACAGAAAAACATTCATGCATCACTTGATCAACAGAGTATCAACACCTACTTGAAGTATTTTTCCTAGGCTTAAGGGTTCACCCCACCCTGTCATGACAATCCATTTATTTGGATTTCTTTTAATTCAGTGCCTCAGTAAACACTGTGAAATCTAGGTTTTGTATGAACCACAGAAATCTGCCTAGAGCCAGAGTTGACACGTCTTGTTTTCTACTTTTTAGCAGCTAACAAATGCGAGAAAGTCAAATCAAATTCCAAGTCTCCCACTGAACAACATCCTAAGCAACTGCTCAGTGCAGGTTTCAGAGGCTCAATGACAAAGCAATCTCCTTCGTAAAGCAGACATTTGATTACACTGAGGAGCAGTCTGTAACACCTAGGGAGTGCATTTCCAACTCCTTCATTACTCAGCCTGCACGGGTAAGACTGCAGACGTACACACACACAGTTCCACTCCCTGCAGCAGGAACGCACATGCTGGTAAAGCAAAGCAAGTGTTCAGGGCAGGAGAGATAATGTCCTCTTTTAGTTTCCTCAGTGCATTTCTGTGTCATGTCAGCGGAGGGAAACCCTCAAAACTTTTCAGCAATAGGGCACTTGGGAAAGTTTTACAAATTAATAGTTGCCACCACGACTGACTTTTAAATCAATCAGTATATCCAATTAATTTGCTATATTAGAGCTTGAAAAGAAAATTGGAAAAAAGTACAAATAGAAGGAGAGCAATTCATTTTTGTTACTATTTTGTATAAACATACAAACAGTCAGATAGTCTAGCCAAGTCAGGGAGTTCCACTGCAGGAACTTCAAAGGAAAGTAAATCCCCATGCACAGAGATTACAACGGCTTTGATGTTCCTGAAATAATCTGTAATTTTTCCAACAAGTTTAAAAGAATATGTTTTACAAAACACACCCTTAGACCAATAGGAGTCTTCAAAAATCTTGACTTTATGTGTATGTTATGTAAATTATATGTTAATAATTTAATAGTTCAAACATTATTATTATTGTCAGTGCTAGATAGGTGAAAACAGTATTTATAACAGAAACTCACAGAGAGACTGAACTTATAAATATTCCAGTAAATTGGTACAAATCATCTTTTGTGACCACTAACCTCTGATTTTCAAATTAGTTCCAGATGGGTACAGCCTGACAATTATGTGAAGAAAATGCTTATGTAAATGTCCAAATATAAAGCAGAGCTTTACAAACCTGCTGATGTATGGCCTTGCATGATTTGATAGTATTTTCCACCCATCTGTCATTTGGTATATTTTACTTTTCAGTGAGAAAAACTTGCAGAAGTAAAACATATCTAGCTGCCTGTTTTGATGGATTCTTTCCATTTATCATGCCAAAAAGAATTTTGAACTTTCAGAACTGCATTAAGGACAACAGTGTGACCAGACACTACGTATTTAACCACGGGGCAGCGTGCATTAAATATTGTCTTTCCCCCCTTTTTTTCAGGGCAAGGCACCCAAGAATTGTCACATGCAGCAATTCTAAATATACCCCTTGGACACCACTCTGAATAGAAAGGCAGGTTGCACTGTACCCACCCTCCAGGATTAGGCATTAGAAGCCTCCACTCTTTTACTGTGAGAATGAAAACACATTTTTCATGTGACAAAGCCACCACCCTACGTGTTACAATAAGCACAACCATTTTACAATGACCATTAGACTGTTAAATTGGAGAGAGAATAAAACCAGTACATACCTCAGAAATTGAAAGAAAGTTTGAAAATACAGAACTAGTGCTGCCACTGCTGTGGCAGCTGACTACTGCATCATATCTACTTTTTTTTTTTTAATAAATATTATGAAAATATTCATAGCAGACACATTAAAGCATTGCAATGTGAGGGGGAGGAGGAAGTGACAAGATTAATACATTTTTTCAAACTGCTTTAAGGCAGAGCTATTAATCTATTTTTTATGGAGCAGAGTCAAACTTAATAGATGTATTTTAAACAAATGAATTTCCTATAACATGTCACTAATAAAGCATTAGTCTAACAAAACATGATCCAACTTGGGGATTTTTTTACTCTTTTTTTTTTTTAATGCATCTATCACGAGCTTGAAAAACAAGTCCATTAATTCCTGAATATCCAGTCCTAGTCAATGAAATTCCAGAGATTTTCTTTAAGAGAATTGTTTCGATGGGTTGAGCCACATTTACGCACAGAAGACAAGCAAAGCGCTGCGTGTTCTCAAAAAAACACGCAGAAACCCAGCTACACGCTCGAGTTATCTCAAAATAACTTCAAACATTTTTCTTTCAAAAAAGCTGTAGGTATTTTCTGCTGTTAATCTAATAGTTAAAGCACTCACCCTGGAATACCTGGACTCCCCCAGAGGGTCTCGTATCTACATCGTTTTTCTCACTGAGAGAAACTGCCCTAGTTTTCCAGCACAGGTATGCAACAACACACCCTCCCCTCTCCTTTGGAAGCCACAACATCCGGCAGAGAGGAGTTTAAAATGCAGCAAGTCTCAGAAAAAGGAGCATCAGAGGAAAAAATCCCACATCTTCAACAATCATATTTAAATTATCCCTAACTGTTCCTTATTAACCAAAATCTTGAAGACAAAGCTATTAAAGAGAATCTATCTAATGACATAAAACCTACTCCCAGGATGCTCGAATCTTACTGACTTGCCACGGTATGTGCTATAAATGACCCACCAACCCAACCCACCTGCTATAGATTTTGACATCAAATTTTGATCCGTTGCACTTGGAGCTGAGTGAATTTTCCAACAAGAAATATCATTCAAGGTATGAAACTCAATATAGTTCAACTTACAGCTCACGCAAAATAATTTTCTGGGATGCTTCAGACTCCTAATTACTCTTACAGTCCTACTAATTTATTAACCAAAAGGGGAGAGGACCCAGCTCTGGGTCTGTGACAGTCCCTGGACAGGCGCTCCTCTGCTTCTCATCACGTGGCAGCACTACTGCCAACTGCCTAAACTGTGATGAACTCAGACACTTCTTCATAATCCATTCTTGCTGCTAAGAGAGGAGTATACAGATGCTCTAGGTCCCTTGGTATGGTCGATTAAACTTACTGCGATGTGTTAATACTCTTCACCTCTTTACCTACGCAAATGGGTGTCAGCAGTGACCGAAGTGCTGCCACAGCCTGGTGACTCCTCCACTGCAGAGACGTGCTCCAAGGCTCTCCCGTGCAGCACCAGCCTTTGTTTCAGGTTGCATCACTCTCCAAAATTCTATTTGTAATTATATTTTCTTATCTGGATGCCTGAATTGCAGTTATTTCATTCTAATATTCTTCTCATTTTTAAGGAAGTGTAAATAAACACACACCTGCCTTTTATTCACGCAACTGAGAGGGACTGTCTGCTGATCTGCCCTAAAGCTAAACCTGGTTATTCACCCAATAATGCTGTGAGCACTGCAGGGACAACCACAGCTTCTTCCATCTATTTGCCCTGAGAGGATTTGCAGAAGTTCTTCCTCTCTCCCAATAAAGTATAGGCCATTAATTCTCTTTTCAAAACAAACTCCACTGAAACATCCAATTTCCTCACACAACTTTGCATTCTTTGCATGAAGTTGCAATATCAATTTTCCAATTTTATGGTCTACTGCCTCCCAAAAAATTGTAATTTGTGGGACTTCGGCAAGCCAATTCATGTACACATATAATTTTCCTCATTCTACTAATGCGCTAATATGAACTCTAAGTACTGGGACAGTTTAGGATTGTCATACCTCAGCAGTAAGCCTTAGAAGAGATGACACTTCCACCATCCACTGAAAACACTTCTCAGGCCCTCTTCCATCATTATCACTTCGTAAGTACCATCAGGGTTTCACCCCATGGGTTCCGATCACTCCCAAAGAAGTTTAATTTGCTGTTTCCAGATTACGTCATCCTTCAATTATTTTTAAAGCCTGCTCAAACCTCAGACATTTGCAATATTAAATCACGCATCACCTTCTAGCTCCACTGTTGACCCCCATATTTTATACCAGGAATTACACTCGACTAATAAGGTTAGTTTCAAACTTTCTATAGGAAATAGAGATGTTGCCTTGAAAAAAGAGCAATCTTGTTATCCTTCCATTTTAATCTGTCAGATCACAATTTTGATGAGTAAATCAAAGGGGATATTTTGTGCTCTACCTACAGATTCAGTTTTATATTCTGCACTTAATGATCAGTCTAGCTTTTATATATAATGTCAGCATCCATTTAACTTTACAGAAAAAGTCCCATTTTAACCAATCCCTGACACATATTCTTAATTTTTTCAAGTGTCAATATAGTTTTTATTAGGCCTTATTTTTTTCGTACCAGTAGGCTGGATTACTTTTCTTTTGAACCCTTTATTGACAAAGCCATCATATTCTGCCTGGCTGCAGAATCTGAAGAACATATTCCACCTGGTTGTTTGGCTTTGCTATTAAAGCAGCATCATTTTCCCTTGCTCTCTGGCTCATTCTTAGGTTAATGTTTCCCCATCTTTTCTCTCATGACAAATTCCCATGTCTAAAGAAATCCTCAGGCTTTCAGTGGTGAGATTACACTAGGATTTTATACTGCCTGATAGAATGTGTCTCACTCGTCCCTCAGCACAGACACATGCATTACCAAAACAAAACCCCAGGGAACTCTTTCTGCATCCTCCTCCTTCTCTTGCCCTCCAAAGAATACATAAGAAAAGTCAGGAACAAGAAAAAGAGCAAGGTCACCTGCTGCAGTGACTTTACTTGTGTTAATGAAATCAAAACCAGTTTTCATGCTGATTCCTTCCTGCCTTTCTCAGCTTTCTCCAACTCATCCTTTTCGGTCAATAAATAAAACCAATCAGTCAATCCAAAGGCCCATTTCTACCTCATTTTCCTAAACATGCATTTCCTTTTGTTTGAGCTGAGAATGGAATTAAGCACCTTGAAATGCCTATTCATAAGAATAATGCCACCACATGGCGAGAAAATTTTTGCTTTTTAGAGGTAGTTAATTCCAGAGTGTCTGTAAAGGGCTGATTTCCCTTCAATGACCTTTCCCGCCCAGAAATCCAAGTTATTTTACTATAACAAATTAAGCTAAACTGAACACTGTGGACATTACAGTGCATACCCACAATAACAGACCTTTGTACAGTGCTCAAAAACTGCAGTCAACCATGGTCCGTAACTATCTTGCTAATAGGAAGAATCCTGTTTCCTTCCCCCTTTTACGCTGCCCCCCAGTTCAGCATTATTCCAAGGAATATATTTGGTAGAGTCCCCAGGGCCCCAGATGTCTCTCGAACATTTCACAGCACGTAAGCAGTGAAATTACTGCTCATTTCCTTCCCTTGTTTCCACCTCATGGACCCCTGGCATCTGCAATTCAGTCTCCTGTCCACTTCCTCCTCCTTTTATCCTCAGTCCAACACCAAGTGTCCTGACATCTGAGGAGCAATATACCCATTTCCCAAATGTGAGCCACAGTCATACAAAAGGCAATTACTTCTGGAACTGCATTTGGCTACCTGCTTATTTTCTTCCCTCATGATCTGCTTTCACTTGAAAATCTGCATCTTTCATCTTAAAACTAATTATTTATCTAATCAAGATTCCTTCCCACAATTATTAACCGTGTGGTTATTATACAATCCTGTGATAATTTTGCAACATGCAGGTTAACTATGTAAAGGACTTACCACCTGGCACTTCTCTGGTGTTTATTTTAAAAAGGTTTGGCTCCACTAGAAATTACCAGTTATGAATACATTAAGTATGGAAGTTCAGGTAATCGTAGCTTGGAAGATAATCCTCTTCCTGAGCCTCTTAGTGCAGGAGGCTTCACAATTCAGATATCGAGATAGAAAGTTTAGTGTTCCTGGAAACATCCTTAAGGTTCCCCTCTCATCCACTGAATACAGACCCTTCATTTTG
This sequence comes from Eurypyga helias, assembly GCF_000690775.1. Taxonomy (NCBI): domain Eukaryota; kingdom Metazoa; phylum Chordata; class Aves; order Eurypygiformes; family Eurypygidae; genus Eurypyga; species Eurypyga helias. The sequence continues at coordinate 156,923 of NW_010258600.1, forward strand.
CACTAGACCCACCTCCTCTTCCAAAATACAATAAAATTTGGCCACATGCAGATATTTCAATAGTGGGTTTTTTTTTCAGTAAGTCATTTTTATTTTTAGATCACCTTTCCTATCATGAGCTCTTTTCTGTTTCAAATATTGGTATTCACCTTTGGAAATTCAGATTTAGTGATGCCTACTGATGCTTGTCTTTAAAAAGACAGGCAAAATGTTGTTGGGTTTTTTTTTTTAAGAAATATCTACCTCCTCTGAAGAAATGTCACTCTATTTTTAAAGGTCTGACTCTGTCCTTTGTCAATTCGTTTATGAAGTTAAAATATAATCTCGTTTAAACTCTCTCTTTGCTTGCATACTGTAGCTTTATGTTTTGTACCATCTGGTCTACTAGTTATTCTCCACCTGTGCCAGATTTCTACTCCTCTTCTGTACCTGGATGATGGGCTTGGATTAGAACTGACATAAAAACTGTCAACTGCATAAAAACAAATAGAATCAAGGGGTGGGGGGGGGGGGGGGGGGAAGCCCTAGAATGTGTTTTTAAGTGGGTTTTTATTGTTCGTTTGATTGGTTGCTTTATTTAACTTATCTAAATTGTCACATCAGTTTTCTTACCTATTGTTCTTGATCCCTTTTCCTAAATGACAGACAAGCATTAGATACTCACTCATGCACCTCTGACAAAACCCTGTGTTGTGGGTTTTTTTTAATTTGTTTGCTGGGGGTTGGTTCTGGTTAAGTTTATAACAGCAGCACTGTCTTATCCTTTTGTATAATACAGGACTAAAACACCCTGCCGCCTCCCCGTGCTGTATGTTTGCCATCCAATCTCGCTCTGTGCCTCCGAAGGACAGGCAGCATAAGGCATAGAGCAGAAAGTTAATGCAGTTCAGTTAGTGATCTGCCTCAAAAACACCAATTGGCAGGTCTTAGGTGAGAGTAAGGGAGCTTCTGCTTCATAATGCTGAGTCAGTCAACAATATGTGGGGCGTTTGGGGTTTATTTTTAAATAATTTTAGGCAGTTTCTTTGCAGAGACTGACTTGAAACAAGGTCATGAGTTTTACTCAAAGGGTTACATGCCAATTGAAATTTGTGGCTCAAACCCCACATTTAAGTTTCTTGATTATTTGGGCATGTTACATTTCTTAACGTTCATTTGCCCGACACATGAATGACAGTAACAGGGAAATGCGAACAAATACCTATCTACAGCTCCTGTGGAAAACCCACCACAATGATGCTATTCAGACAGAGTGGGAGGAGGATTGCACTTCAGATCTGTATTTTTACATTACTTTTCTTTGTCAAAGAAGAAACTGCTTCTCCTCCTCAAAGTGTCTTTGCTTACTTATCTCCTCAAACAAACAAACAACAAAAAAAGCCAAAGGGAAATACAGCAACCAGCTTGCAGCTCAGAAATAACACCAACCCATTTCATCAGCTCTATTATAAACATATTACATTTCTGCTATCCTTTTTTTAAACACTCTTGTTCATCTCTCAACTCCATCTCTTTCTCTTGTGAGGTGCTGGCTGACAGAAGACCCTATGGACAGGAACCTTGTAATCCACGGCCACGCTGACCGTGACCTCCCCATGCACAAATCACTGCAAGTCCCCTCATGACGTTTCCCTCCAACTCGGAGCCACTGCCCCAGCAAGCAATCTTGTCACCTCGTACCCCAAGATCATGAAATGTTTTTATCACAAGACTGTGATTCCTTTCCTGCCAGGCAGCGTCAGAAGGTGAGACATGTGGTTTTGTGTACAAGGTTGGCTGGAACAATCAAAACAGCCTAATGAGTACCATGTGCTCCTCCAGCAATTTCTTCAGAATAAAAGAAAGTTTTCCAAAGGTTTCCACTAAAGCACTCTATTCAAACCCTTCAGAATATTTTCCATAGAAATTTCACCCGTTATTTGAACAGTGTTGGTGTATTAGTCTGATCAATCATTAATAATCTTCCTTAGAGTGCTCCTTCTATAGCATGATTTGAAAAATACATAATACCTATTTATACAAATCAGAATTATGACTGAAATGCCCTTTGTCTCTGGTCTCATATGAATGTTTTTTTCTCTGGGCACAAGCTGTCAGCTTTCTGAATACTTTAAGCTATCAGTAGTAAGCAAGACTTGAAAAGCTTTTTGTGTGCATTTTTGGAAGAAAAATTCTGCCCTGCTCTGGTCGCTTGCTGGTCATGCAACTAGGGATCATATTGTGAGATGGCTAAAGATGCTTTTGCTATCTTATTAACTTCCCAACTGCCCCTTAAACATTAAAAGGACTCATTTGATCAATTGCCAGTTTTCCAGCTCTAGCAGAAAATAATTCTTGTCAGAGAAAAAGAAACCTTCCATGTTGAAACGTTGAAAAGTTGCAAATATGATTGAGAACTACACCTTCTGCATGTGAGGTGACTTGTTCTTAGACTGAAGTAGTTAGCAATATGACCTCTACTGACATTAACATCGGCGGAAAGGATATTAAAAAGTATTAAGGTTGGTTAAACAAGACATTCTGGTAGTGTGGAAACAGCACCTCTATGACTGTCATATTATTCTGTTTTTTGAAAGTAAACAATCTGCAGCACAGACTTCTAAAGAGAATAGTCACTAGAATAATGCAAGTGGAAGTTTCTGAAAATTCATTTTGGAAACAGAGAGTCTTCTCTTTATAACACAAATCCCCAGATGCCTCTGCTCTGATCTCTTTTGCTGCAATATACCTCCTCTTAATACTTTTAATTGTTACCTTTCCCTTCCAAACGCAAGGTCCCTTCCACTTTTCTTAAAGATATATTTGTCCTTTTGAAAAAGGTGGAGAAATCTTAGACATGAAAGACAGTTTGGCAACTAAGTAACTCCCCCACCTGCACAGCCTTCACTCTGCCCCTCCTACTCACTCATCCCCATTGTGCTCATTTGGAAATTTCTTCCCCAGTAAAATTTTAAGCAAGAACAGAAGAATTAGCATTGAAAATAGGCAGGAGTGTTTTAGTATCCAGATTGTAGGAACAGATTTTTCCACAATGTGAACAATAAAGTCATGGAACTTCTTCAGATAAATCAGTATTTGAGCGATGTTCATTCTGCAGAGGTCTGAAACATGCCTGACTCACGTACCAGTAAGAATTCCCCAAACCCTTGAACAGATGATCACTGCTTAAATAGAAGCAAACTCAAATCTTTTGAGGTGGGATTTGAATACTGCCTACTGAACGCATGGGGAAAGGCCGTAAGTGGGATAAACCAGACCTTGTCTTGGCAGATTTCTGGGTTTATTTTATACCCCTACATGATACCAGTGGGGAGGAAGAAAAAAAAAAAAATCTGTTGCATGTACACTTCATCTCCTATATCTGATGCTTTTTAATTGTGGATATTAGAAACAAAATCCAAGTATGATGTATTGTCTTGTAAAGACGAAAGAATTTTCTCCTGCAGTGAGCTGTTAAACCCTACAGTCTGCACACTGCCCACCCTTCTCCCCTAAGATCCAATGTCACTGTAACTTTAAAAATCCTCTGCAGAGACCTGACATTCTTTGCTCGCCCCCCGTGGCTGAGGAAAGGATTAATCCAGTAATAGAGGATAAGTGAGTGTGTATCCAGGATTCAGGAAGGTTAAGGAGAGAGCTGTAGAGCAGCACAGCCCTGGAAAGGAAGTCAGAGCAGTTTCTCAGGTTAAAGGACGGCAGCCCTGCTTACTAGGTTGGGGATCCCGTCCTTCAGCCCAGCTGGGGAGCAGTGAAGCAAGCAGGAAGGGGACAGAATTGCAGGGCCAGTTCCTGAAAAGTATGTCCACCCTTCAGGCAGCTGAAAATTAACAACACAGGAAAAGTCCTTTCAAGATCCCTTAACCAGCATAGATTTGTGGCATCATAATACTGAAGAATTTTTGTGCACAGTACTTTTAAATCTATATTCCACAAAGGCTACAAATAGGGAAAAAATGTTTTGACATATACCACTCAAGTGTGAAAGTAACCTTTAGCTTTAATGGTTTATTCAGGAACTGTCCTGGTGTTTTTAATTAGCTGATGCTTCACCAAGATCTGCAGTCCCCGAAAGAACATAATACTTCCACAAAATGGCTCTGTTTTAATTTCTCTAGTTTTAATGTAGCACGCAATCTCCCATCATATGTCCCAACTGTAATTAGCATGGCTAATTACTGAAACTGTATGAACCGCAGTTGCAGTTGCTATAATAAGTACATTTAGTGTATTCCTAAGTACATTACTGGTATCACAGAATTTATTATTAAGATACAGTAAGGAAAACAGGGTGTCAATGCCATTGAATACTCATGGGACTGGCAGAGGGGGAAAAAAAAAGTTATTTTTATGGAAACAGCAGATCTCTCCAATGAATTAGGTGATTTCGAGGGTCCCAAGTGCCTATGAAATTTTTGTTACACAAAAATCTGTTCATTGAAAGAAAAAAGAACACAACAAATCTCTTCAAACAACTGGTGTAAGGCTAATTTTAAAAAGTTACCATGAAAGTGAAGAAAAATTTATTTCACAATCTGTAAACCACATCAACGATACTATTTCCAGAGAGACTATAAAGTCTAAAGCCTGTTAAAAAGAGGTTTCACGTCTTTGAGATTTGATAATAAATCCCAAAGATGTGAAATCCCTCTTTAATAGGCTTTGGATATTAACAGAGATATTTCCCAATAGTAAGTTTATAGGCTGAATTTACTGATTTCAAATCATTTTAGTATGACTCGACCAGGCAAAACTATCATCAGGTCCGTGCAAGGGATGAAGAGAGAAAACTCAAAAGTTACCTTTCATTGATAGGTATTAATTGCTGTCAAAGATCGCTTACATAGGTAATGGAACACTAACTCTTTCCTTACACCTGTATCATACGAACTATCCCAGAGAAAAACAAACATACACATCCAGCTATACTTTGTTAATTTAAAAGAGAAAGCAAAATTAATAGTTTAGCAGTGAGTGCTACAGTATCTAAGACAACCCACCACAATATTCATGAAGCTCAGATATTCAGTTTCATACCTCTGAACTTGTTTTTTCTTCAAATATTAAGCAATATAAAAACATGACCTCAGGCAGAAGCGTGAGCTCACATATCAAACAGTGTTTCAGCGAACATAAGTAACTGCATCATGCCAGCAGAGATTCAGCTTCAAGTCATAATTCTCAGACTACAGCAGTCTTGAAAGAGAATCTGTCATCTGGTGAAGGAGAATCTCCAGAATATTTTTAAAGAAAATGCAAAACAGGCAAAAAAAGACCCCAAAGAACTAAACAAACAGACAAACAAAACCCCATAAGCCTGCTGCACAAATATCTCCTCCAGTCCCATCGGAGACAGTTAGGGCTGATGCGGACAACTGCAGTTACCCAACAACACCTCCTGCTACAGGGTAAAACCAACCCAATTTACCTCAAATCCACCAGAAAAGCAGCAAGAGAAGCCTCAGAACACCAGGCCACCACTTCCGAAGGGGCGTACTCAGCAGGGGCAGAAGCCGTCACTCCTGAACAGTGCCATGAAAAACCCTCCTAAAACCATGAACGGCAACAAGTTTTCTATTGAGCAAGGAATAGGAGGAATGATCACCTGTCATGTGAAATCTTGCATAAAATTTTGCTCCTGAAAAATTACCTCATTTGGAAGCAAACTAGAGATGGTGCTGACTGCACTTCAACTGGGAGCAAGGGAGTAGCTTTCCAAGAGTATTTTTTACATCCTACTTGAGTGGCCGGTTGGATCTCTTCAAAAGCACACTGCTATATGAAGTGGGCCTGCAAATTGGGACATCTAGGGTTAAGAAGCTAATCTTGTTAAACACTAATTTTTTCAAGGTGTCAGATGTGCAAGATTTACTAATTTTCTCATCTAGTATGCCAAGTAATCCTTCTAATTGATGAGCCATTATCAAGCTCATTATCAAACTTGAGATGCAAGTTGTTGTGGAAATGTTAAAGTCTATAGAGAATTTTTGAGATTATTAAAGACCAAAATTCCATCAAACTCAAATACATAAACATTTAGTATAAAAGAAACAGAATGTGACTGAAGAATTGAAGCGTATGAAATTTGAGAATTCAGATGCACAAATTCACAGGAATAATCCCTTAAAACTATTAGGAATATCTAATACATCCCAAAAATCTTTTAACATCCTGAGAGTTCCTAATGCAAGTTACAATTTTGCCACTGATTTTTAATGAGAAAGTTCATCCCTCCACTCCATCTATGTGGGGAATTCCCATCGATTCACAGTGATCTGAACAGCAACAGTTACCGGTGTGGGGGCATAAGACTTTCACGGTTAAATGCAGCTTAACTACATTGTCTTTACTTCTATAGTAAAGCGTGAGTTGTCCCTGACATCTGGCTTGTACTGGCACAGCTACTGAACCTGAAAATTGCACTGATATCTGGGATCCTACAACGTTATTTTATGCCTTCACTGGAAAAAGACCAGATCTGCTGGTTGCCGAGCAAGCGTATTAACTCTTGCAGTAACTCAGCTCCATGACAGAATAAATGTGGATGTGCTCATTTTATAACCTATCCACAAAACCAGCAAAGTGAAGTATTGGGGAGGGTGGAAATGAAAAAAAAACCCACTGTCATGAATATATGGTCTTTAAGATGTATTTTCTATTATTCCTGAATGCATGCTGGCTTTATATAGCAGACTAAACTGCCCTGCTCTCTGCTGCTTTTTAGCTGTTGTATCTTGACAGCTTGTAAAGAAAAACATCCACTGGATATTCTTGCAAGACCACTTGCTGATTCAGCAGAATATACCTACCCAGGAGCTGGGGAATTGAGCATCATCTTTATGTGGGCCAGATTATGAAAGTGGGATCTCCAAAGGTGTTTTAAAGTAAATCATAATGTTATAAAAGAAGAAAAAGACCCCAAACTACCCATAGCTGCAGTTCCCTTTCATGTCCTCTTATTCTACTTCTGCCAAGAAAATGCTTCATGAATTGGAGTATTTTATCCATTTGTATGAAAACAGCACAATGACCTACGTTAAACACTATGCAGGAATCCTGATGCTATCCAGCACGAAGCATGTACTAGGTTTTTATTACATACAGCAATTGAATAGTCTAGGGTGATTTTTCCAGAGCTGGATAGACAGCTGGCTTCTCAGCTCTCTTCACGTTAAAGGGTCACTGAATCATTGACCCTCCATCATTCAGATATCTGTCTGCTGCAAGGGAGGCAGCGCAGGGCTGCCGTGCTCCCAGACGAAACCTTGCGCATAAGTGTGCTGTGTGCCGGGCTGTCTGCAGGGACCCACGCTCTGCAAACTGCTTTTTCTAAAGGTCTTGGTTCTTTTTCATTTGCACTCAACTGCTAAGATGGTAAGAAACTGCCTTGAGATTATTTGCTTGCATCTTAGCTAATGCAGAATCATCCGTTACTAATTTTATCTTTGATGACTATATCTTAAGAGTCAAACAATCTTTCCTACAGTGTCTGAAAATCTTTATTTCTTTTTTGCCCTCCACCTGGAGCAAGAATGTTTTTACCACTACACACCTTTGCTTGTCACACATTTCCCTGATTCTGGAGTCTGGCCAGCGTCAGTCATGCTGTCGATCATGACCCCTGCAGCAGCATCACCTTTGCATTCACATTATGTTCACTTCTGGGCTAAAGGTGCGAGTTTCTGATAAGGACAATCTCTTAACTAAAGCTCAAAATACCAACTCTGACTTCCTTCCTCAGTGTCTCAGGTGGCAAACGAAGACAAACTGAATAAAACATGACGTTCTGCAGTCACTGACTTCATGCTTTGGGCATCTGCATGAAAACTCTACCAAAGTTATTTCTGCAAGAACTTAGAAATACACCACTGCTTTTTTCTCCTCTTCAGAACTTCTTCTAAAATAGCATTCTATATGGGTAGGGCAGCTAAATCAAGATTTTCCTAAATTGTTCACACATTGCATGACTTTATTATAAAGAATCACAAAACCTGATACAGAATCACATTTTCACCAAAACACTTTTCCTACCAAGCCTCAAAGAAGATACAAACCCTGAAACGGTAATGAAGAAACACACTCAAGTTTGTGGAATGCACTGGTTTGCACAAGCATTTTCTTTAAGTTTAATAACAAAATGTTTCCTGATAAACTATCCATGAGGAAAAATGCTTCTTTCATTTAAGTTAAAGGGTGAAGAGAATAAGAGGAACAGAGAGTTTGGTACTTAATTCAAAACTGCCTTTCTAGCTAACCTTTGGGTGTGAAGGGAACTAGAGTTTGTCAACTCTCACAGCTCTACACATCAATTGAACTACTGACCTAACAGTAAACACAGAAGCATATGTGTCATGGTTTAACACTGGCCATAACGAATATATTTATTTTTGGAACAGAAAAAATTGAGTCTTAAATGGAACACAGTCCTGACATAGGGAGCACAGTGGGACACGATTATTCTAAAAAGAGACTAGTATGGCACGTAAAGTCACACAGCCCAAAAAGTGGATTTCCTCCGTCACTAATTGTCCATCTGATTGCACAGGTTCTTCAATGAATAATGATAAAAATACTAAAGAATCCTGTTTTGGCTAGTGTCTTTTGACACGCCTCTTTACCATTGCAGCTGGGAAGCTTCTTTGATGAGCTAGTCACTGAAGCGCCACATTAAAGAAGGGAGGATGACATTTCAGGAATTGGCACCAGTTTGCATAGATAAACTCCGGGTTCAGAAAGACAAAATGTGCTTTGCATGGATATTTGCTGATGCTGACTCCCTGCTATATTTATCGGGTATTACTGAAATCCTGTATGACACTGCATGTTGGGCATTTCTCAGTATTTCTTCTGTTTCAAGGCTTTGTGTAATAGACCAGCAGCAACCCATAGAAATAGGAACATTTTTGTGGGGTGCCACAGTTTTTTAGATGGTTGTCATTCATTATACCTTCCTACCACATCACAGGCTGGGTTTTTCTGTTTGTGGATTTTGGGTTTTTTTTAATTATGGTTCGAACAGTGCATCTTAGTACCATGAGCTATGTGAAATCTGCAGTGCACAGTTAACATTTTGTTCTGGCATGTATTTTCAATGTTCTCTGGACTCAGCAAGAGCCTGTCCTAGATGGCTCAGCCATCAGGGAGGGTCAGCTCTGATCACAGACCTGCCTCCGCTGATCTTTCTGCAGGTAACTGCAACAGCTTGGCTGCTGGCATCGTGTGGTCAGGAAATTCCCACCTGCACACTGCATCTCCAGTCCACAGGTGCCTTCCCACCCCCCCAGCTGCTCACCTGCCTCCAAATGCAGAGCTCACATCAGCAAGAATAAGTAAGGAAGCATTAAAAGAATATCCTCAGCCTTATGCTGATCCGTTTGACACAGTATGTTAATCCCTCTCATTTTTTCAGTGTCCTTTTTTCCCTGATCAGACAAGTTAGAACCCATTTCTGTTGGCGTAAGAAAGCCTCACCTTTATAATTTTTTTAAAATAAAACATTCTCTAACCAGCTGACAGTGTAAATTTCAAAGTGACAGCAAACACTGCCAGTATTTAAACCCCACTATTCTTGAAAATTATCCATTTGTTTTGTAGAAGCAAATGCAAGCAGATTTGCCAGCTGTGTAATTCCACACAGTTTTCATGTCTACTGTGGATTTTGTAAATTGCTTTAGTTATGAAACCCAGACTTGAGTTTTTCAGAGCCTGCCTAGGTCAAAGAGAAATTTTCCAATGACTTCAATAGGCAGTGGATTAGGCTGTATGTGAGACACAAATGAGCTGAGCCTGATTAACAGCAGTGCTGCACTTGAACCTGATCTTGAGCTGGTGCTGGCACTTCATAGGCAGTAGTTCTTCAGCAAGAAGAGCAGCTGCTCAAGAGGGCAAAAATCAAAGAGCAATTTCCTCCACAATACAACCCATCAGAAAAAGAATACTGGAAGAGAACAGCTTTCCATTAATTCATTCACTCTCCACTGCAACACGCAGGAAAGACCTATCGAGAATATGAGCTCTGTAACAACACACCTTTGAACATTTGTTGTCCTAAAATAGACTGCTGCTGTTGCATGGGAAATATAGATACAGGCATCTCTGATTAGAAGAATGGATTATATATTCAAAAAGTAATTTAATTAATTTCATATTATAAAATATCTTTTTGCTTTAGGAATGCAATTGACTTAGATTTAGAAAATAATTTAAGATGCCATAGTCTTTTTTAACAACGTATGTTATAGCCAGCATCTGAGAAGCTGCTCATCCTACCACACTGTCAGGCTCCAATCTGGCAGAGGTCTATAAATGTACTCGTGTGCACTATGAGTAATTTCACTGACTCACAGGGGAGGCTCAGACAATATTGCTAAACAGATGCACACTTTTTGTGGATTCAGGGCCTCAAATTACACACATCCCTCTGATAGCTCAGAAACAGTGTGAGCCTGTTCGTATTTCAAAGTTTGAGAGTTCCTAGCTGGTCTTAAAAAAATGCAGTGGCAACTCTGCTAGCACCAGTGAAATGCATGAGGAAAACGCATACCTGAGCCCTGGATGGCCAAGGGTCTAAGGGCACGGACCCAGAGTACAAACACTCCTGGGGAGAGTCAGCCCAGGGGACCACCATGTCACGTTCCACTGTGAGAGCAGCTCTGTCACAGTCCTTCCTTAAGATCACTAGGACTTAGTAAAAGTTACCAAAGGTAAAGAACCTTCTCCCTCCTCACAGGCTTTGTTATCCTCAAGAGACCAGTTCAATGCTCCTTCCGAGCAATGGGCTTTCCCAGCTGCAGCTCAGCCTCAGTGGTTTGCCTCAAGCAGTGCCTTGACCAGGTCCTCCCAGTTTCCCAGACCACACCTTAGGTCAGAGCCCCTAAAACCTTTTACTGAAGGGAGACAATGGCTTGGAGGTAGCAGAAATGTTTGCAACAAGGACATCTCTGTTGAGAGGATTACAAGGGGGAGCCATTTGTTTTCCACAGACCATCACTGCTTGACAGGCATTACAGATTATGATGTTTACTAAACTACTATTTCCATGACACTTGAGTTTCACCTCTTCTCCTGTGCCTGCTTGTGAAGCTTCCCAGTGGGACATGTCAGCACTGTAACTCAGGGACTGGGTTTTTGCTCAGGAGAAGCAGAGTTCCATCTGGATGCTGCTGTGATTTCCTACCCCTGCACTGACCCACCAGCCACCTGACTGCAGAGCTGCTTCTTATTTTCACAGACCTATTTTCAGATTCACAGAGTGGAAGGGGTTGGAAGGGACCTCTAGATACCATCTAGTGCAACGCCCTGCCAGAGCAGGATCACCTAGAGTAGATCACACAGGAACAAGTCCAGGCAGCTTTGGAAAGGCTCCAGGGAAGGAGACTCACCCACCTCTCCGGGCAGCCTGTTCAGTGTTCTTTCTTCCCTGTGCAACTGATGCGCAGCCTCTCCCGCTCATCTACACTTTATTCTTCCCTTGTGATCAACATTTCCAAGTTAGTCCAACACAGGTATTTGGTCCTAAGTGTGTTCTGGATACCTGTTAATTATCATCCTTGACATACAGCATAAAACTATATACTTAGTTAATGTTATTTTGTAAGGCAGTGTGTGTGTGTGTGTGACCCTTTTATTTAATCTGTTAAAACGTATTTTGTGACAGGGATCTGATGCAGCAAACACATTCTGTAAAAAACCCCTTTAACAGAGGAGTTTTTGTAACACTGTGCAAGTAAGCATACTGACCTCCAGTCAACCCCATGCAGTGATAATAACCACCTTTAAAGAAACACCTTTCTGCATTATTTTGTACAATGCATCGTTTGTAGGCATGAGGGAGATCATAATTCTAGAATTTTTCAAATTATTCTAATTTTTTTCTGAAAGATTTAAGGTTCAAGTTATTTGTAAAAGGAGCCAAATAGAAATGGTGACTGATTAACATAATTCTGTGAGGTAAGTAGACAGCACAAAACACACATCTCCCCATGCCCATGGATTCAGATTTTGACTTCATTTGCTTCACTAAGAGGTTTTCCAGTAATAAGCAGGAAACAGGCAAGTTCACTTAGAGGGAGAATTTCAATATATGTGTTTGCTGAAGAGTGTAATCACATCAGAGTCTGAACTACATGAAAGAGAATATTTCTATGGGTCACAGACCACTCCGCAGCTGTGTTACTCCACATAAATTCAGTTTATGAAATACCTCCCGTGGGGCTAAAACAGCAAGACTTTGACGAGGAGTGCAAATACACAGAGAGTCCATAACCCTGAGGGGATTTTATACAAAACCTGCAGAGATACATGAAGTTCTGATAAGCTGAAGAATACCTTTGCTACCAGCAGAACCCTTATCTTTCTCTTTTTGATTGTGTATCTTTTTGATAGCAACCATGAAATCTGTGTTGGAATTCTTAAAAAAAAAAAATCAGGAAAAATCTCAAAGTGATCATCTCTATTTTTGTATTAGACATTCAAGTAACCAGTTACTTTTTACAGTTCACAAGAGTTTGCAACGTAATAAAACTAAGAGCTAAATAAATGCCATTAATCTACACGGTTCACTAAAATGAACCCCCAGATTACACACCTACAATTTCCAAGTATCACACATCGTTTTAACGCAGCACACTTTGCAATGTTATATTTCAATTTTCACTACCTTATTAATGGTGAAATTGCTTTACCTTGGAAGAGAAGGGTTAAACCTGGAGCATAAGCACTGCAGATTTGGAAGGGAGCATGGCATTCTGCAGGGAGGCGAGAGAATGCACATAGTTCATTAAATAATGTGAGTAGTAATGAGGGTTTACACAAATCAAACAGTGTGTTAGGTAATTGTAATGTTGCTTTGTGGTAAACCACCTGTCAGGAAGCACTTCCAGCCGAAGACTCAATCTGCTATGGTGCCTCCAGATGATTTCTAATTAGTGTAAACTTCATCTGTGGCATGGAACCAACATATTAAAAAGGTATCTGTTGGTGGGGTTTTTTTGTAGCTTCTGTCACTCTTCTCCTCCTAGCACTGTGAAAATGGCTTTTTCATATGATCCTTTGAAGAAAGCTCTTCTAGCGTGAGTACTAAGAGAAGCCTACCCAGCTCATCTGAGGAAAATGACAGCCTTTCATACAAACAGGGGAAGAAAAGCTGAGCTCTGGAAAAAGAAGTCCTAAAAAGACTCAAGTTTGTCACCGAATGTAATCCTTAACTTCAAAAGGTTAAAATAGTGCACACCTCTGTGTGCCAGTAAACATCATGAAAGGGTTGGGGGATTTTTTTAAATATCAAACACATTTTTAATGGTTACCAAAGATAGCAATGGATGCTCTAATAAGAGAACAGTCCAAAATCAAAATCCTCACAACACCCTCAAAATCCCCAAGGTACTGGAAGGTGTAAAGATGAGTCACTCAGGGCAGCCCTGCCTGCTGCATTCACAGGGGCAGCCTATGTGATCACAGTGGTACCCTCTCACTGAGCCACATCCACAAACCTGGAGAAGACAAAAGCCAAGACACAAACTACCCCCCTTCCAGCCAAAAGCAACTGGCAGGGAGAAGCATATCTACATTTAAAACATGCAAGCGTATTTCCTGACATAAAATTTATAGCCCCTATCTTATATCAGTTTTCTACCTTTGTTCTATGCCTGACTATTAAAAAACACCCCAAAGCTCTTTACAGCAGCCCCCTCTCCCTGCCCCACACTGCTTACTGACGAGATTCTGGGCCACTGCCCTTCCCCCAGGAACTGCCAGCACAATTGACAACTAATTTCAAGGCAGCAGTATCTTCACAGCTCTACATCAGCCAAATTATCAAAACCATCTGGATTATATTCTCCCAATTTTGTATTATTTCATTGGTTTCTAAAGTAATTACGGTTGCTTGCAACACCCTGGTATTTTTAAAAGTGCATGTTTCTTCCAAAATCTATTCAGCATTTTAAAAAGGAGGCAGAAAGTGTTGAGCAGAGAGCATAGCAAGGTCCAGTATATCAAAACAAAGAAAAAGGGTTTTGCCTATGACTAAAGGCCAAGGAAAGCACATTCAAACAAGGAATGCTCTTCAACTAGGAATCCTCAGGTCAGATGGAGACTGAAAACTTTTTTTCATTTAAAGAAAAAAAAAAAAAAAAACATCTACAGAGACAATATTTCTTGTCCTGAAGCTCAGAGGAGCTATTTAAAATACTGTATAGAATGTAATGTTTTTATTTATTTTGGTTTTTTAGTACCTTAAAACACGCTGAGAAATACAAAGCTGTTTGGATAAAACAGAATCCTACCTGACCATTCGTCTGTATTTGAAGCCAACTAAGCCTGTTTGCTTTGTTGAAGCATACCTAACAGTTCTGTTGCACTCTTCACTATTTCCTTATTAAAATGAAATAATAAAATAAGGATTCACACCAAACTCTAAAAGAGCAGCTGTTCTAATGAAGCTTTTAGACACAAGAAGTTGGAAAGCAGCAGGTCTTTCAAGAAACTTGAGTATGTCAAGTACACTTCCATTGTTGCAAAGTAGAATGACAACACAAATTTTAGTTTTTATTAAGTTAAATCAGTGGGGTAAAAAAAAATTTACTTGCAAACTTTCCCATTTGATCTAGAAATTACTTGACAGAATAATAATCACATGCCATCACACTGTTTACTGGGTTATGCAAGTAATATTGTCTGTAATTATAGAAAGCCCAAATTCCTTAAATCTGTGTAATCTGCCTCGCCTCCGAGCACCCAGACAACTAGCCAGTGGTAGGTAAGTAGCTGAGACATTAGAAAAGCTGTCTGAGGCTTTCTTCATCCCTGGAAAGCAATCAAGATGTGTGTGTTATGAGTTTTCCCGGAATGATTGGTTATATTCATTAACTCAAGCTGCACAGAGATACAGAGAGTATCGTTCACTCAATTAATCTCCAAGCATGAGGATAGTACTTCTGAATCATCTTGCCATGTCTCACTGCTTGGTTAGCTATAATTTTGTGCTCCGCTACTGCTCACTGTTCAGAGAAGTTAGAACAATGATGAATGGCAGCAACTCTCATTACTGCTACTTTGGCAATCTTGTGACAACCTACAATAGGGTCTTTCTAATTAAAGCTCAGGAGAGTGAAGCTTCTCTAGTAATAATAGATGTTGCGTGCTCTGGCAAATAGTTAAATTTGCTCTAAGTTAACTTTGAACTTGCATTTCTCAGGAAACAGACTGTTAAATTATTTTAATAGGCCAGCACGTAAGTTGTTACATCCCCAGACACCTCGCTCAGAGAATCTGACTGGATTTTGAATCGGTACCTCGCCCACCTTGCAGGAAATAAAAAGTGAGTACCTGTGCTATACCTAAAATGCAACATCAACAACAGCAAGTGGAGGCAGATCTCTGGTTCTTTAAGAATAAAAGCCTAGTGAAAAATAGAGAGTAACTAGTTCTAACTCTGTCAGAGACAGTAAAAGCTGTCACCGAGATCAGCTGAATGACAATGCTGGAAGTGTGTCAGTCACCTTCCCCCATTCCAGCATCTTTCTTCAGTCAGGACACTGATTTATTCCAGGTGACAGGGCAGGAAATGAAAGCACCGTTTAGTATAGCACCAAAAGAAAATACAGCAAGAAGTACAAAACAACCATTTGAACAGACTTACTTATGTTTCAAGAAATTAAATATAAAAATGCAAGTTCTCTGCAGGTCCCACCCCCACTCTCCTACTTTTAAGGTTTTGAAGATGGAAACAGACAAGTAGAAAGTTGAGGATATTTTCTTTTTTTCCACCTAGGTGCTGATCTGCAGTCAGAAGTTTGACTTCAGAACCCAAGAACTGCCAGCAAAAGGTCAGTCCACAGGTCCACATGCCCGGCCTCTACAAGTCAGATTGATTTGCAATACAAGTACTCTTTTTTGCTTATTCTCAGGTTACTGGCTGATAACATCATCATTCTTGCTTTGTGACAAAACAATTCTTAATTTGGTGATGACCCTCTTTTTACAAAATCCAGGATTAACGCCTCACCCGCACAGAATTATTTACAGTACGCCCAAATTTAAGGTGTGATAATGAGTTACAGCTATTTGAATTACTT
This sequence comes from Eurypyga helias, assembly GCF_000690775.1. NCBI lineage: Eukaryota > Metazoa > Chordata > Aves > Eurypygiformes > Eurypygidae > Eurypyga > Eurypyga helias. Next base: position 172,996 of record NW_010258600.1, read on the forward strand.
CTCAAGGAGTCTATGTTTACGCAATAATTCAAGGTATGCATTGGCCTGGAGTTCCCTAAACAAGGCAGCCACGCTCAGCAGACCTCGCTCAACAGTCTTCGTATCCAGTTTCGCTCCCTACACAGTATCATACTCCAAATATGTACTAGTGGGAGGAGAAATACAAATATTAGAAAAGTAGAATAGTAGAAATAAAGACGACAGTCACTAATCTCTTCAGAAAAGCTTTTAAATGGGATTTTAAAATAAATTATTCCTCCTACCACATAAAACAGCACAAGCTTGACTGTAAAGAGCAGCTGATGATGAATTTTAATCATTTTCAGCCTGTGTGATTATTACAGAAAACGATTTACAAGCTCCACAAATTAATCAATCCAAATAGCAGCTTGCAACTGTTACCTGTTCACGTGCAATACTTCTACTTTATCCAGAAGGACCAGAACAGGTAAGTACACACAAGCCACTGCCAACCGGTGCACAGCAGTGATTTGCACCAGGGGTGCAATGGTACTTGCCCCTGTCCTGGCCTGCAGGCACTGCTGTGTTGGTGGTACCATCCTCCACTAAGCTCACCCACAAGAAGTAATGGCCTTGCAGTGCCAGGATACTGCCCCAAACCCAACAGGACCCAGCCGGAGCCACAGCTGGATCACAGCTCTCAGCTCCCCCAGATCTGCATACAACCACAGAGCTAGTTCCTAGATGGAAATAAGGTTTTTCTCACTGCAGAAGGCAACTTTGTTCCTCAGCAGCAGCTTAGGGAAACCTCAGGATCCCTGAAAATAGTTTCTCAGATTCCCCACCATATAGTCAAGTGAGACGAGGAGTGAGCCAAACTGCAGTTCAACGGTGACAGAGGGAAAGAAAAAAAAACTAACTGTCAAGGATTATTTTCTTAAGGATGGAAAAATGATGTAGAGCCCAGCTCCCCACCTGGCAAAAACTTCCACTGAAGCCACTAAATTATAGGTGCTGTTTCTGCCTTGCTTATCCACATGTTCTTTCTTCTGGGGCTGCTAGGATTTAGACTGTGATTTTACCTGGGAGCCGGTACCAGCCCATGTACAAGGAAGCCATCTGCTTAACAGAAGACAACAACAACCAGAAGTGAGAGTTTTCTTTTGCCACAGCATTTCATTTACCAAAGTTATACAGGAAAACACTGCTGTTATACTACAAGATAATGAGAAATTGGTATTTGAAATTAGCCAACAGGTTGTGCCAGGGAAGTTTAGCTAAGAGTGATGACACTTTTCAGCATCAACATTAACACCTGCTCACAACAGTATGGCTACTTTGCCTCAGTCACCACTTAAGACAATCTGTTGACATTTTGGGGTATGATCCCCTCCCCCAGAATTAGTGATGTTTCAGATATGCGAACTTTAAGACACAAGGCTCAAACCAAAATTAAGCATTTGCCAGATTTAGAAAACTCATGTGATCTCCTCTGCACACCATCTCAAAAATGGCCTGAGACACTGCCCATTTATTTATTTCATAGTACATAATCCCTCCCATGTTTGCTTTGCCAATTACCACCATTTGTCCATGACCTAATTCTTGACTACTTTGTGGTTTCTGCAATTTTTTTCTGTGATGTCATTCTCTCATTTTCTGTTGTATGAATATATTTCACCGCACTCAGTGGTCACAATTTATAAAAGTTACACAGCCCACTTGTCTTGCCAGGCTTTTTTTTTCTTATGACTCTAATGGGAACATACTCACTGCCTTATCCCTTTGAAACCTGACCTTTCACGTGTCTTATTGGTCTCCAAGAAGCCTAAATAGATTCTCACTCCAGGACTTTCCTAGTCTCTTTCTTAAAGCTCAAATGCAGTTTCAGTGTGCCTTACTCCTACCTAGCCAGATTCAGGATTTAATTCAATTAACTCCTTTTGTTTACTTCTGTGGAGCAAGAAAAGCCGCACACACGTTCCATGGAAATAAAGCACAAGAGAGTGCCGGTGGGTTAGAATAAACCAGCGAGTGCTGTGTCATCTTGGAAAAATATTCTGCATTGTGAAGATGTGCAATTACAGCCAACAGGCTCCCTGTTAATACCAATAAAACAGTTTGCCCTTCTGTAAGCTGCCTGAGACAGCCCAGCATCAGTTTTCCCATTGTTCATGTTTATAAGCCGGTCTTCAGAGCTGCATTTATTTTCCTGCCTCTAAAGAACATGGGTTAGACTTGAACATGTTTTGCAAGGCATTCCAGTGCTTAAAGCACATCGTTCCTTCCTGTACACCTCTGGGTCCATCAGCTCTGCTGTCACTGCCCAGTTCATGCAATTCTCTACATCCTCTGGCAGCGAGCAGCCAGTGACCCAAGCGCTACGGCTAGTGGCATTCTGGTGTGTTCTCCTGAAATTGCATTTCCCTATGTCCTACCTGCAGCACTGCTTAAAGCCCACATCTTCTAGAAAAAGAGGACATATACAGCCTGAGCTGCAAATCGGTGGGATTTGATGCCAACTGTGAAAATTAAAAATAAAATATAATATACCTTGGTGACCTGAACTGAATTAAGAAAGTCAGCTTTTAAATGTCAACTTGCATAATGAGACACAAAGAGGCTTCAGAAACAATTCAAGAGGAAAGGGAAATTATGGATTTCTGTGCTTCTTGTGGATGTGGATCACTTCCCCACACACACACAGTTTCTCTCGCTCAAAACCCAATAAAATATGTTACGATATCTTCATTTTGTGATGGATCTATTTTTCATCCAGCACACATCTTCTGAGAAGATACAAAACTGACAGTCTGTGGTTTGCATCATCTCACAGCACTGAAAATTTTTCATGACTTTTGCAATGATATGATTTATATAGGAAATTCATTCTTATCTTTAGAGAATACCTTATAAATTATGCACATTTCCTAACCCAGTTTGTCTTTATTCTGCAAGAGGAAGGTCATCTCATTCATTTGCGTCAGAGAAAGCAAAGTCACAGCAGGAAAAAGACAAACCTGTGTGTACACACCGTCTTAATCTCATTCATAACCATATATCTACTTAAACCACTTTTTATTCACTGCTATTTTTATACTCTTTAGAGAGTAACAGGGGGCATACTGAATAATGTATATAATTCCATGTCCTCTGTAATGCCAAAAAAATACACTGTTTTAAGATATTTCAAGATAAGTAGCTTGCTACTGAGGCCTATTAACAAATTAGCAAAACCATTCTACTGGAATTACACCGAACACCAGAAAAAAAATCACTGAATCAACACTGAACTTAAGAAGAACAGCATCTAGAAAAGTCTTCCACAAAGTGCTTGTTTAGGCCACTTAAAACTACCTGGCAACTCTCAAAGCCCTGGAATGTAATGTTATCGTTTCAGCATGCAATATGCAGCTCAGAATTTGGCTCATCAGAAGAGGCAGCTAAGCCACAGGTCAGTTGCTGAAGACCACCTTGGACAGGATCTGCAGCAGCTTGGAAAACTTCCCAACCGACACTGGTGGGTGCTGGGTAAAGCCCATACAGGAATGAGCGCTTCAGGGCTGGGGCTCAAACAGGAGCCTAAGAGAGACAAAGGCAGCAGATGCTTCCTCTGCATCTGTACCCAAACTACAGATGTACCCAAACTACAGTTTGCTCTGTGATCTTGCTGACCTCTCCTTCTCAGGACTTAGGTCCAACATACTGACCATTCCCAAACCACCACTGAAGCCATTAAGCCTCTTCAAAACCCAGTCGTCTTTCCCCGACAGTCAAAAGCACAGTTTCCTATTACTCATTACTCGCTAATCCTCTCCAACAGCACTGCTATATATTGCAAAATGAAATATAAAAAAGCATATTACCTCCCACACCAAGTTTAATTGATTGTAGCTCAGATGCAGAACTGCATCATCAGCCTATTTACCAACATAGTCAAAACTGAGATATCACAAAGAGAGGCTTGAAACTTTTTTGAAAGACAATGGTGAACATAAATCACACTCAAAATTTGATTTTCAAGCAGAGATTTGGCAAAAACAGCTAAAAAAAGTGTTTTGAAAAGTGTCCTTTCCTCTAGATTGCTCCAACCTGGATATCTCACTTAAAAAGACATTACCTAAACCTTGACCATCTGATGCATCACAACTGAATGTATCATTATTTTCAAAGCATAAAAAGGAACGGCTGTGCCATGTGTTTAATGGGCACCTCAACAAGGACAACTGTGGCATTACCCTGTGGATGAATCACCTAATTAAATGAAGCAAGATGAACCAGGAATTAAAGATGAAGGGACAGAGTTTCTTAAACCAGTCACATATTTAGAAACAACTTCACTGAAATAAAATGCTGTCAGAAAGTTGTAACTCAGGCGAGGTTGTTTGTAAATATTTAGGCACAATTGAATTAGAATTTCTCATCCAAAGTTTATGCTCATTTTCAGTGAGTTGTTTACTCTTGTGCTCTGGCTTTGTATGATAAAGCTTAGATAAAAGCATATGATGAACTCTTGCAATCAGAGGACATTTTCATGGCATTACTTAGCAGTGGGCTTCCCATCAGCTCCTCAACACAAGAATTTTCCTACCAGCTACAATATACGTTCCTTTCCACTCATCAAAATGCAAATACCCAGAGCCTAAAACCCCATCTATTTCATAGCTTTGCTCAATACCAAACTAACCCATCGACCAAAGTCAATGCAGGGTTCCTCAGAAAATTCCCAGGTCTTTGGAATGAACTTACTTCTTACTAGCTACTGTGAGGAAAATTAACTCCATCCCAACTAAAACCAGCACAAGCAAACAAGGTAAGATCATGTTTTTCTATCCTTGATGTACATTTGAATTTCCTCTTAAAATTCATGCCATTGTTTCAGAAGGGCTACTTTGTTAAGACAGTATTACACAGCCACCTGTTGTGATGGGGGAGGGGGGGG